>NC_057800.1:167417729-167431325 GCF_018294505.1 Triticum aestivum | reverse complement strand
AACGCGCCCGCCGCCGCCGACGAGAACCACCGTGGCCACCGGCCACCCCACGCCTCACCGACGCCCCAGGAAGCTCCGCCCCGACCCCCTCTTCCTCCCCACCGATCCACGGCCCTCCGGAAGCCCTGCAGTGTCGCCCTCAAGCTCGCCCCCAACCTTCGGCCGCCGGCGAACTTTCGAGGATTTGCGAGCTCCAGCCCCTCCCCGGCCTCGCCATTGCCTCCACCAGATCCGCTGTGAGCTACTCTTCCATTCCCCATCCTCCTCGCGCTCGTTCCCGTACTCTAGCCGCCCTTTTCACCGGAGCCGATTGCTCCTTGCTGCCGGCCATGGCGTGGCCGTGGCCATAGCCACCGCAGCTCGCTCCCGAGCCCACCGGCGTGCTCACCGCAACCTTAGGAACCCAAAGCACCTAACCACTCGTCCTCCCGTGCACCGCAGCGCCGGTCCCGCGAACCCCCGAGCGCCGGCCGCCGCCTCGGGCTCCACTCCGGCGAACCCCGGCCACCCCCGCACCTCCCGTTGGTTCCCCTAGATGCGCACGGGCACGGGCTACCTCCTGGTGCCCTTGGCGCGTCGATCCGTCGTCTCTGGCGCAACTCTGGCGAGCCACCGCCGCTCTGGGTCGTCGCCGTCGTCCAACCGCCGGCGAATCCGACGTGGCCGGTCATTAGGGCCTAACTACCCCCGCTAACCCAGGCCTAGGGCCACTGACCGGTGGGCCCTACCGTTTAATTAACCGGCTAACAATTTAGTTAAGTTAATTAAACTCTGTTAAATCACTGTGCAGCTGACATGTGGGTCCCGAACGTCAGGTTTGACCCGGACCAGCCCCTGTTGACCTGCTGACGTCACACTGACGTCAGGCTGACGCATTAATGAATTACTGGAATTATTAATATTTAGGAAATTTCAGAAAATGCCCTAAACTTCAATAAATCATAGAAATTCAACCGTAACTCCAAATTAAATCATTTATATATGAAAAATTATCAGAAAAATTCAGGGAATCCATCTGTACCATTTTCATGCATGTTAGAACAACTTATAGCTGCTGTTTAGCACAAATCAAATAAATGGCATTTAAACTCTCACATATGGAGTTTGAATTTGAATCTTGTATTCAAACCAACCCCATTTAACTTGTTGCTAGATGCATTAGCCCAAAACACATTCATATTGCCATGTCATAGCATGCATCATATTGTGCATTGCATTGATCGTGTTTCTTCTGTGTTTGCCGGTGTTGTTCTCCCTCGGTAGACGTTGTACCGACGATGTGATCGTTGACACTGATGAAGACTCAATGTTATCTTCAGAAGTGCCAGGCAAGCAAAACCCCCTTGTTCATTCCGATACAATCCTACTCTCTCGCTCCTGCTCTCTTTTACTACATTAGGACAACAACGATTCATCTGTTACTTGCTGCGGTAGCTGAACCCCTTTATCCTTTGCATGACCTGTCATTCCAGAGTAAATAGATGAAACCCACTAGCATGAGTAGGAGTTGTTTGAGCCCTGTTGTGCCTACTCATTCATGTTTGTTTGTCATGCCTGCTATTGCTTAGAGTTGTGTCAGGTCTGATTCACCCGGGATGAATCAGAGGTGTATGAACATGTCCTACTGTGTGTGAGCTAAGTGTGTGAATACGATTTGGTAAAGGTAGCGGTGAGAGGCCATGTAGGAGTACATGGTGGGTTGTCTCATTGCAGCCGTCCTCAGGAACTGAGTTCTGTGTTTGTGATCCATGATTCAGCTACTACCACGCATTGGGCCCGAAACCAATGGACCCTCTCGGCTTCTTAATCACCCTTGTCCTCCGTCCAGGAGTTGCAAGTAGTTTCTGGTGTTTGTAGTATGCTGGAGGCCGTGCGCAGCGCTGACCGTAGGGGTGGGCTGTGATGCGGTAGGCACGTGGCACGGTGTACCGGGCGCCCGTTTGGTGTCTCGGGAACCCTGTTCACATCGTTTGGGGCTGTGAGCGAAACTCCGGCCGGATCTCCTCATGGATGGAACCCGAATAGGCGATAAACCTGGACTAGAGACTCGAGTGTTTAGGCAGGACGTGGCCGACACCCATGTTGGGCTTCCGCTTGAAGGTTGCCGAGTACATGTCGTGTAAACGGCGGTAAGTGGTGAGAGCGTGTGTGAAGAAGTACACCCCTGCAGGGTTAACATCATCTATTCGAATAGCCGTGTCCGCGGAAAAGGACTTCTGGGTTGCTTATATCAGTTCATAGACAAGTGAAAGTGGATACTTTAAAATGCGCAAGATAAGCGTGAGTGCTATGGATGGCGTTCTCGTAGGGAGACGGGAGCGGATCCATAGTGGTGTATTGGTTGGTGAATATGTGGACTCGTGTGCGCCACCTCAAAAGAGTTACTTGCAGTCGTAGTTCAGGATAGCCACCGAGTCAAAGCTGGCTTGCTGCAGTTAAACCCCCACCATCCCTTTGTTGATAATGGTGCATATGTAGTTAGTTCTGATGTAAGTCTTGCTGGGTACATTTGTACTCACGTTTGCCTATTTTATGTTTTTGCAGAGAGACTTCGGTCTCGCTAGTAGTTCCACGTGGACTTCGACGTTTAGCTTGTTACCTCAGCTACGATCTTGTGCCCTCGGCAGGATCTGATAGATAGTCAGGCTTCTCAGCCTTTTTTCATTTATAGCTGTCTGTACTCAGACATGATAGCTTCCGCTTGTGCTTTGATTTGTATGCTCTGAATGTTGGGTCGTGAGACCCCTGTTTGTAATATCTTGCTCCTCGGAGCCTAATGAATAAATTACTTGAGTCGTAGAGTCATGTTGTGATGCCATGTTGTATTTGCACATATCGAGCATATTGTGTGTATGTTATTGAAATGCTTGGTATGTGTGGGATCTGACCATCTAGTTGTTTATCTTTAGTAGCCTCTCTTACCGGGAAATGTCTCCAAGTGTTTCCATCGAGCCATGGTAGCTTGCTACTGCTCCGGAACACTTAGGCTGGCCAGCATGTGTCCTTCTTCGTTCCTGTGTCTGTCCCTTCGGGGAAATGTCACGCGATGAATACCGGAGTCCTGTTAGCCCGCTACAGCCCGGTTCACCGGAGTCCTGCTAGCCCAGTGCTACAGCCTGGATTCACTCGCTGATGACCGACACGTTCAATGCTGGGTCATGGATGCCTGTCCCTATAAGTCTGTGCCACTTTGGGTTTACGACTAGCCATGTCAGCCCGGGTTCTTTGTCATATGGATGCTAGCGACACTATCATATACGTGAGCCAAAAGGCGCAAACGGTCCCGGGCCAGGTAAGGTGGCACCCGTGGGAATACCGTGCGTGAGGCCGCAAAGTGATATGATGTGTTACATGCTAGATCGGTGTGACTTAGGATCGGGGTCCTAACACCAGGTCTATGCGTAGATGATATATGCATGAGTAGAACACAAAGAATTGTGGGCGATAATAAGCATACTACTTACCACCAACGTATTACTTTGATTCGGTGGTATTGTTGGATGAAGCGGCCCGGACCGACATTACATGACCACGTTCATGAGACTGGTTCTACTGACGTGCTTCACACACAGGTGGCTGGCGGGTGTCTGTTTCTCCAACTTTAGTTGAATCGAGTTTGACTATGGCCGGTCCTTGTTGAAGGTTAAGACAACACACTTGACGAAAAATCGTTGTGGTTTTGTTGTGTAGGTAAGAACGATTCTTGCTAGAAGCCCGTAGCAGCCACGTAAAACTTGCAACAACAAAGTAGATGACGTCTAACTTGTTTTTGCAGGGCATGTTGTGATGTGATATGGTCAAGACGTGATGAGATATAAATTGTTGTATGAGATGATCATGTTTTGTTAAAGTTATCGGCAACTGGCAGGAGCCTTATGGTTGTCTCTTTATTGCATAAGATGCAAACGCCATATAATTGCTTTACTTTATCGCTATGCGATAGCAATAGTTGCAGAAGCAATAGTTGGCGAGATGACCATGTGACGACACGTTGATAGTGATCAAGATGATGGAGATCATGGTGTCATGCCGGTGACGATGTAAATCATGACGGTACTTTAGAGATGGAGATCAAAGGCACAAGATGATGATGGCCATATCATGTCACATATTTTGATTGCATGTGATGTTTATCTTTTATGCATCTTATTTTGCTTAGTACGACGGTTGCATTATGAGATGATCCCTTACTAAAATTTCAAGGTATAAGTGTTCTCCCTGAGTATGCACCATTGCGACAGTTCTTCGTGCTGAGACACCACATGATGATCAGGTGTGATAAGCTCTACATTCACATACAATGAGTGCAAGCCAGTTTTGCACGTGCAGAATACTCGGGTTAAACTTGATGAGCCTAGCATATGCAGATATGGCCTCAGAACACTGAGACCAAAAGGTCCAACGTGAATCACATAGTAGATATGATCAACATAGTAATGTTCACCATTGAAAACTACTCCATCTCACGTGATGATCAGACATGGTTTAGTTGATATGGATCACGTGATCATTTAGATGACTAGAGGGATGTCTATCTAAGTGGGAATTCTTAAAGTAATATGATTAATTGAACTTAAATTTATCATGAACTTAGTCCTGATAGTATTTACATATCTATGTTCTAGATCAATAGCTCGCGTATAGCTCCCCTGTTTTATTTTTGATATGTTCCTAGAGAAAACTAAGTTGAAAGATGATAGTAGCAATGATGCGGACTGGGTCCATGATCTGAGGATTATCCTCATTGCTGCATAGAAGAATTATGTCCTTAATGCAATGCTAGGTGACAGACCTATTGCAGGAGCAGGTACAGACGTTATGAACGTTTGGCGAGCTCGATATGATGACTTCTTGATAGTTTAGTGCACCATGCTTTATTGCTTAAAACCCGGACTTCAAAAACATTTTGAATGCCATGGAGGATATGAGATGTTCCAAGAGTTGAAATTAGTATTTCAGACTCATGCCCATGTCAAGAGGTGTGAGACCTTTGACAGTAATTTTCCTACAAGATGGAGGAGCATAGCTCAACCAATGAGCATGTGCTTAGATTGTCTGGGTACTACAATTTCTTGAATCAAGTGGGAGTTAATCTTCCAGATAAGATAGTGATTGACAAAGTCCTCTAGTCACTATCACCAAGTTACTAGAACTTCGTGATGAACTATAATATGCAAGGGATGAACAAGACAATTCCCGAGCTCTTCGCAATGCTAAAGGCTGCAAAGGTAGAAATCAAGAAAGAGCATCAAGTGTTGATGGTTAACGAGACCACTAGTTTCAAGAAAAAGGGCAAAGGGGAGAAGGGGAACTTCAGGAAGAATAGCAAGCAAGTTGCTGATCCCGGGAAGAAGCCCAAGTCTGGACCTAAGCCTGAAACTGAGTGCTTCTACTACAAAGGAAATGGTCACTGGAAGAGAAACTGCCCAAAACATTTGGCGGATAAGAAGGATGGCAAAGTGAACAAAAGTATATTTGATATACAGATTATTGATGTGTACTTTACTAGTGTTCATAGTAACCTCTAGGTATTTGATACCGGTTCAGTTGCTAAGATTAGTAACTCGAAAAAGGAATTACAAAATGAACAGAGACTAGTTGAGGGCAAAATGACAATGTGTGTTGGAAGAGATTCCAAGGTTGATAAGATCACCATCACATACTCCCTCTACCTTCGGGATTAGTGTTGAACCTAAATAAATGTTATTTAGTATTTGCTTTGAGCATGAATATGATTGGATCATGTTTATTGCAACATTTAAGTCAGATTTGTTCTATTTACATGAATAATACCTTCTATGGTCATACACCCAATATAAATGGTTTATTGAATCTCGATCGTAGTGATACACATATTCATAATATTGAATCCAAAAGATGCAAAGTTAATAATGATTGTGCAACTTATTTGTGGCACTATCGTTTAGGTCATATTGGTGTAAAGCGCATGAAGAAACTCCATGCTAATGGGCTTTTGGAATCACTTGATTATGACTCACTTGATACTTGCGAACCATGCCTCATGGGCAAGATGACTAAAACTCCGTTCTTTGGAACAATGGAGCGAGCCACTAACTTATTGTAAATAATACATACTGATGTATGCGGTCCTATGAGTGTTGAGGCTCGCGACGGGTATCGTTATTTTCTGACCTTCAAATGATCTGAGCAGATATCAGTATATTACTTAATGAAAAATAAGTCTGAAATATTTGAAAAGTTCAAAGAATTTCAGAGTGAAGTGGAAAATCGTCATAACAAGAAAATAAAGTTTCTACGATCTGATCATGGAGGAGAATATTTGATTTATGATTTTGGTCTTCATTTGAAACAATGTGGAATAGTTTCGCAACTCATGCCACCTGGAACACCACAGCGTAATGGTGTGTCCGAACTTCGTAACTGTAACTTATTAGATATGGTGCGATCTATGATGTCTCTTACCGATTTACCACTATTGTTTTGGGGTTATGCATTAGAGACAGATGCATTCACGTTTAATAGGGCACCGTCTAAATCCATTGAGACGACACCGTATGAACTATGGTTTGGCAAGAAACCAAAGCTGTCGTTTCTTAAAGTTTGGGGTTGCGATGCTTATGTGAAAAGGTTTCAGCCTGATAAGCTTGAACCCAAATCGGAGAAGTGCGTCTTGATAGGATACCCAAAAGAAACTGTTGGGTATACCTTCTATCACAGATCCGAAGGCAAGATCTTTGTTGCTAAGAATGGATCTTTTCTAGAGAAGGAGTTTCTCTTGAAAGAAGTGAGTGGGAGGAAAAGTAGAACTTGGTAAGATAATTGTACCTTCTCCCTTATAAGAAAGTAGGTCATCATAGCAATCAATTCCAGTGATTCCTACACCAATTAGTGAGGAAGTTAATGATGATGATCATGAAATTTCAGATCAAGTTACTACCGAACCTCGTAGGTCAACCAGAGTACGTTCCGCACCAGAGTGCACTACAAAAAAAATACACTTCCGTGATGATACGTGTTTGTCACAGTAGGTCGCGTTTTCTGTCATGCATGTACATTCATGACAATTTTATGATAGAATCAAGATAGTCATACCTGTGCTGTCGTAGAAGTGTTCCATGACATTACCAAAATTATCATCACGGAAGTGTCCACTTCCATGACGATAAATCACGCGTCACAGAAGTGCTTTCGTCAAGGGTGACCGACACGTGGAATCCACCGTAACGGAACACCGTTAAGTTATCGGGTCGGGTTTTGGATCCGATAACCCGCTAACAGCCCCGACCAATGGGGATTTTCCACATGTAAAATCATCATTGGCTGGAGGAAACACGTGTCGGCTCATCGTTGGGACAAATGTCATCCACTCATTGGACAAAAGGCGCCTATGATACGTCGACACGTGGCATGGCCCAACAGAGACCCATTCCTGTGAAAAGGCCGGCCCATTTGACTTGGTCAAAAGGTGGCGGGCCGGCCCATGGAAAGCCTGTTAATGGCCTGTTCGCATATAGCCCATTTACAGCCCGCTAACCCAAGGCCCGTTACGCCCTATTCGAATTAGGCCCAGTAGCGTCATCTAGGCCATCCAATATGATTCTAGCCCATTTTCACTTCTGGCCCATGTATGGCCCATGACGTGTTTCGGCCCATATAAGGCCCTATGTAACTCTTGGCCTATTAACGGCCCGTGGTGAAACTGGCCCATAATGAACAGTGTATCGCTTTACACCCATTAACGGCCCATGGTGAAACTGGCCCGTAAAGAACAGTGTATCACTTTATACCCATTAACAACCCGTTATTCTGTTGGGCCGTTTCCAGCCCATGTTATCCTTCGACATTCTCAGAGACCATTTATTCTTGGGCTATTTTCCAGCATTCTTTTACTTACGGCCCGTTACTGTCATTTTCTACTTGTGGGCCAAATTCGGCCCGTGGTTACAGTCGGCCCATTTGTGGTCCGTTAATACGTTGGGCCGTTTTCATAGCGTCATCAAATACGGCCTATTAACGATGGCCTGTTATGGTCGGCCCATGAACGGACGATTCCAACTCTAGCCCGTTTACGGCCAGAATGCGGTCTGTTTGGCCCATGTTTGGCCAATCGATCATACGGCCCGTATAAGGCCCATTGATGATACGGCCCGTAGAAGGCCCATTGTTTCTACGGCCCATAGAAGGCCCATTGTTTCTACGCCCCGTAGAAGGCCCACTATTTCTACGGCCCGTAGAAGGCCCACTGTTTATACGGCCCGTAGAAGGCCCATTGTTTCTACGGCCCGTAGGAGGCCCAATGTCACTATAGTAAATATTAGCCCATGGTTATTGTGGCCTAGTTTTTTAAAATAGGTTATTGCAGCCACTAGCAAACTGCAGAAAAAGAACTGCACTGACTACAAGCAAACAAATAAACAAGACAACATGGAAATAAAGAAGCAAGCAACTTACACTAGGCTATCACGGCTATTACACATATTACATCCACTGGGCATCAAAGTTCGCCACCAGTGCAAATATAGGGAACACAGCAGCATATAAACGCCGCAGCAAACCAAGTCCATAACTGAAACCACTTTAGAAGAGATCAAGAAACAATATCCTGGGTACCCATAATGCTGGCAAGATGCTTAGCAAGCTTATTAACTTTCTCTTGTTTGGTGCTTAAGTCCTCCAGCGCTTGCTGTTGCACCAGAAAGTATGCATCTGAATTCTGCAGGGACTTCCTCAGTCCTTCGGCTTCCTGTCGCATAACACCTAATCGATGTCTTTCAACTTGAAGTTGAGACTCAAGAAGCTGAACCAATTCAGGCAACGAGTTCGAAGAGCTGGTGCCAGCAGTGGCAGCCAGTAACTCGAACACTACATCAAGACAGGACTTTGGGTTGTCTCAGTGTATTCAATATAGTTTTTATCAGCTTTCTTGGAGACCAACAGGGATGTCTCACTATCTTGAACCTTATCTGCATTACTTCCTTTACCATTGCATAACAGGGTACTCTTCTCCAATATTTTATCCGCGTTCTAAAAGAGAAACAAACAAACAAACACATCTCAGGTTTACAATGTAGTATATGAAACTCATTTTGGTAAACCAGTTCAGTAGTAAGGTGGATAGGATAACAGCATGAAACAAACATATATCTATGTAGTATGGTCATTGTATGGTCTATATCATTCTAGTATATGTTGCCAAATCAAGATAGATACAGTTCGAATCATATCTATTTAAGACAAAGCAGCATAGACAGAATATAAGTGTGGGAAACTACACAGCAATAACAACACATGTAATGTGAATGGCATGAGAACATAACTGTTTATTCAATTGAAACTAAAATCAACATAGAGCAAGTTACAACAGCAAACATCCAAACACATTGAAGAAACAGGTTTAAAACATACTTGTTGCACCATTGGAGTTTCAATTGCATCCTTCAAATTTGAAATTAGTTGGTATCAGTAAATACAGTGATGCAAGAGCAAAGTAGTATGAACCATAGCTACGGAACCTAACCTGAGAACAATTCTTCTTCTGCTTTAAGCGTTGACTTTGGGTTCGGAGTGCTGGTCCTCGTGATTTGGGAACTTCAATTGTGTTGGGGATATAGCTATCAGTTATGACCCGCCCGGGAGGGGCCGGGTCAGCCCAATGGCGGGTTACACAAGAAGCCCAGTAAACATTCAAGATGATAGTTTATTAAATATTATAGAAGGCCCAAAGGCCTGGAGGCGGCTTAAGGCCCGGTATTATAAACCGCCGTATGTAAGGAAAGACTTGTAAGGAAAGGCATGCAATGGATAGTAGGGAAGAAAATAGGGCATGAAATAATTCACATTTATGTTGTCTAAGCAAACAGAATAGCAGGACATAATTTCACATATATGATGGCTAATTAAACAGGATAGCATGCCACAATTTCACATGTATAATGGCTAACTAAACATGATAGAATGACATACTTCAAAATATGATGAATATGTAAACAGGGTGACATGATATAACTATATGATGTGTCTATTAAAGTGGTTGGCATGCCATAAATCACAAACATGTCGTCGATGGAAACATGATGAAATGATATAATTCACGGATAGAATGACATAATTTAAAATATGATGACTATGTAAACAGGATGAGATGATATAACTATATTATGTCTTTAGAAAATGGGTTGGCATGCCATAATTCAGATACATGATGTCTATGTAAACATCATGGCATGACATAATTCAAATATATGATTTATATACTAAGGAAGTGAGAAGAGGGCAATCGCATATATGATGTGTCAACTAAGGAGATGGCATTCAATATTGTGTATATGATGTAAAAACTAAGCATTGCAATACAACATATGCATTATATGAGTAATATAACCCTGCCAAGTTTGAGCATACACCTCAGGGGGATAATAGGACTGGTCATCTGCCTCTGAATTCTCCTCTGAAGAGCTATCTGTAACTAGCAAGATATCTGCTTTAGCAGGTAGCATTGTCTGCTCTGAAGACCTTGTTTTCACTCCAGATTTCTCCATCACCAATTCAAATGGCTGATGCACAGGAAGAGCAGTTGAATATACAAACATTGTCGACAAAAGCAATGAGAAATACAAAAAAAGGATAGCATGATATAATTCACATATATGACGCTTGGCTAAAGAGCATGGCATTGCATAATTCACATATATAATGCCTTGCAACAAGATAACATTGCATAATTCACATATATAATGTCTTGCAACAAGATGGCATTGCATAATTCACATATATGGTAATTAGACACTAAACAGGTGGCATTCACACAAAGCATGTCTAAACTAAGCAAATGACATAGCAATGCAAGATACCATACGCACGATATAAGCAACATAACCCTGCCAAGTTAGGGCATGCACCTCGGGGGGGGGGGATATGACTAGTCATCTGTCTCTGAATCCTCCTCTGAGGAGCTATTGGTAACCAGCAAGACATGCACTTTGTCAGATAGCATTGTCTGCTCTAAACACCTTGTTTCCACTCCAGATTTTTCCATGACCGTGCCGAATGGCTGATGCACAGGAAGAGTAATTGAATGTACTAAAATTGTTGACAAATTTAACACATAATAAAAAATGATGGCATGATATAATTCACATATAAGATGACTGGCTAACCAGGGTGGCATTGCAAAATTCACATATATGATGCCTGTCTAGACAAGATGGCATTGCATGATTCACATATACGATAAAGAAACTAAAAAGATGGCATTGACACAAAGCATGTCTAAACTAAGCAAATGACATCTTTAATGTATACAGTAAGCAATGCAAGGCACCATATGCATGATATTACCAACATCAGCATGCCAAGTTAGAGTGAAGACCTCATGGGGTAAATAGGAGTGGTCTTCTCCTTCTGAATCCCCCTCAGAACAGTTATCTTCCTCTTGATTACGATCCGAAATGGGTGGAGGGGGCTGCCTTTGCGCCCACCATGGAACGACGTCTGCATGAAATTTTATTGCCACGCAAGGCTCGTCTCTTTTGCTCTACATGATCAGTTCCATTGTGTACAATAACTGGCATGCATAGGAATAAAACATAGTGAGATTATGTAAGGAGTGCATGCACAAATCCAGAGTGATGGTAGCAAACTGTGGATAGACCCAAACCCAATGATAGCAGGCAGATAATAGCTTTAGTTAAAAAATACAGATAATGGCTCCTTTAATGTTTGTTTGCACCCAACATGAAACTCATAGTAGACACCGGAGATTAACCAGATAGTAGATAGATAGTACTGATTGCTGCCCCAATATGTACCCCACAACCATTTAAAAACTCAAGTTTCAGCATTAGTTTGGACCTGACTCGGAGTCTTATAGGTGAACATGACGATAATGTAGCATGTCATCATATTAAGCGACGCATAACGTAAGCAGACACGGAAGAGTGCGACCTCTCTTGCGGACCCGTGTAGTCCTCAAGGTCATCTGCTCAGTTGATGATGGTAATGTTGTTGCCGTGGCTACCAGCGGCGGGGAAGAAGATCTGACGCGGCGAAAGATAGTCTGGAGAGCGAATCTCTACTGTGGTGAACCCTTCCATCGTTGGAGCAGCTGAGCTAGGGTGGAACACAGCGCCGTAGGAGCAGGACAAACCACACAAGGTTTTATTTGACACATATCTGTAACAGAAGTAATTGAGTAAGGGTTTGTTTGAATTTGAGGATTGTAACAATGCAGGGATAGGAAATAGACAGGAATAGGATAGGAATGCACGTGCAAAACAGAGAATTTAAAAACACAGGATTTCTGCCAATCTGCGTGTTTGATTCACAACAATTGGAAGATCACAGGATGCAAAAAAGCATGGTGAGATTAAGTCAAACCACAAGAAAATGTACGGTTATAATGCTATTATGTTACTATCTCTTAGTCTTGTGCTTGATGAATATGAATATGAAAAGGAGGAGAAGTGGAAATTAGAATTCCTACGGTTTTTCTTTCAAGGAGACACTAAAGTAACAAATCCTACAGTTTTCCTTTGCTCCATTCCTTTGCACCAAATTCATGAAAAGTAGTACCATAGGAAACTTTCCAATTCCGATGTTTTTCATTCACTTTTCCTTTCAAGCACTGGCGATTCTAGTAGGCAAGCTTGAGCAAGGAAAATCCTACACTAAAAAATGTTTTTGTGCTACTTCTATTACTTTTGACCCAGGCCATTGCCATACTAGCTCAACTCCCCGACCCATCGACAAATGCACAACTCAAACACGTAGAGATAAATAATGATGGCATTCAAGAGAGTCCACCACGGATAGCTAAGTTGTCTGGTACCTCACTGCTTGTCATATAGTAGGATAAAATAATCATATTTCCCGTTACTACGAGTGCTCAGTGGACAATATATATAACATGTAGAGTAAAAATAGATGCAACAAGTGTACAACCTCTTTGGCGAAGCCATGTCGATCTCAGTGTGATTGGGTTAGCCGGTGAGGATGCTTCGGCTGACTTGGCTGTCTGAGGAGGGGAAGAAAATCTTAGGCGTCTAGAGATGGAGCCCGAGGTACTGCTCCGTTGTGATGGAGGGTTTCGTCGTTGGAGCAGCTCCGGTGAGTTGTACGACGCCAAGGCTGAAGCAGGATAAGAGAGACAACGAACAACGTTAACCTGAGTGGAATTTTAATAGCATCTCCAATACATGACGTAAAATACATAACCACAAAGTGATAGATGTAAAATACATCAGCCGCCCATCTCTGAACTTAACTGTCTAAACTGAATTTAACTGTCGAAACTGAACTTAACTGTCGAAACTGAACTAAACTGTCGAAACTGAATTTTGCTGTCGAAACTGAATTTTGCTGTCGAAACCGAACGCACTAGAAAGGTGAGGCTACACGTCGGTCGACTAACTTTTTCATCTCTGGTCAGTCGATTTTGCAGTCGTTGGATACGAAATCAAGGGCCTGCGGTTCATCTTCAACCTCCACCCCCCCTGAGCCGCCAGCCACCACTGGCCAAACAGCAGCCCCCCGCCGCCCGCGGGCGGCGGTCCGTCGCCCCGCCCGCCCCGAAAACACTCCCCACCGCCGGTCCGCCACCGCCCCTGGCATCTCTCT
>NC_057800.1:167398772-167417372 GCF_018294505.1 Triticum aestivum | reverse complement strand
CCCGATGCGGCTGGTTCTTCCTTCACCCCAGTGAGCCCCCCCACCCCCTGAAAATCGACTGACCCAAAAGTCGATTCAGTCGACTAAAGTGTAGCTAAATCAGAGTAGCATCGCAAGCAAGAGCGAGAGCAACAGCGCGAGCAAGAGCAATAGCAAGAGCAGACCAGGCAGGGGACCGAGAGCAAGAGCAGAGCAGCAGCGCGAGCGAGAGCTGAAGCAGCAGCAACTCCTACTGATGTGGACGTCGCCGCCGAGGGAGCGACGCCGTGGAGGAAGTGGCCGGCGACGCTGCCGTGGATGGAGCCATGCCGTGTCGGCTCGGGACCGAGCGCCGGCAGCACCGTGAGATCGAATCAAGAAGAAAATGCAGCGATTAGTGTACAACCTCTTTGGTAGCGCCGATTAGGCCGCAGCTTCATCCGAGGAAACGGTGATGATGATGCTCTTCCGGTGGTGCAGGTGAAGACGGCGGTGTGGGAATGGAGGTGGCGCGAAAGACGAGGGGAACATCGGGGCAGCTCCTTGGAGGTGGAGGACGGGGTGGCTGAACCAGCGGGACGATGAGATCGACGATGGATCCTCATCCGGTATGGTGGATGAGGGACGTCGAGGTGTTGCTGTGGACAACGTCGTCGGGGAAGAGGCTCCGGCTGGGTGGCGGACGGAGCAGGGTGTGGGGTTTCGTCGCGGGTTTTCGCAGCCTCGATGTACGAATGGGTGGGCGGATGGGATGGCAATGGGGAACCATGGCTTAGAGACGCGCTTGTCCAAAATGTGGGGTAAGTTACAAAAATACCCCCACTGATTTGAGGCGGTTCTTTTGGTTCAGGGGTACCACGGGCATTTCGCGTGTCGGGATTTCATAGGAGGTGGGAGTTTTCGCGCGTTGTAATTCTGGAATAGCAAGGCGTGGGTTGAGATGGAGGGAGTTGTCAGAGCACAACGAGACAAAGATATATCTTAAATATTTCGGGCTAACAAGGCGCGGGTTGAAGAGGCGGGAGTTTCGCAGCACGATAGACAGAGACGCTAGCTTGAATTTTCGGCATAACAAGGCGCGTCTTGAAATTTCGAAAGAACAAGATTAACCTGTTCCAAAAAAAAGACAATTTGCACCTCAACATGCACAACACACACACACACACAAACACCATTTAGACTAGAGTAAGGTACACGTGCATTGCACGCATGAGATTTGGCAATCAAATTATGAATAAATACCACATTATAGCATGCAAGCTTTGAGTCATATATGCATGATGTAGATGTTCGTTTAATTCTTATAGTTCATTTCATTCAGAATCATCTAGTTTTTATAAGAAAGCTAATCTATTTTAAGATTCATGGAATTGTGCGTCGTAAGACATAAAGTAAAAACAAATAATGGCAAATCATGTAGAAAAACATTTGGGCAATTCTGATAAGGAAGATTCTAGAACAAATAAGAAGTGCTTGTGTTTTGATGTATGTGCATTGTGCTTTAAGTTCAACCATGGAGTCTTCTAGATTATACATGTGGCGAAATCTGGTGGAATCTAGATGATATCCAACGGCCAGTAGTGCTCAAATTTGCCATCTTTGGACCATCAGATTCGCCTCATCCAACGACCATCTTTCAAAGTTAAAGTTACCCGCACACAATATAAAAAAATATAAAATATAATATATATATATGGGTATAGATATAGATATGTGATGCGAAAGCCGCCCATCATCTCCAATTAGAATAGTGTGTCCATGCACGGATGCGACGTGGCCAAATGATGTCTGCCATCGGTATCTCAAATTCAAATCAGTCTGACCTTGTTCAATGTGTATACATTACAACATGCTCGTTTCCAAACCACGCCGCGTAGATCTCCGTTATATTCATGCATGCATGGGTTTCAAACATCAGGATCTCTTATTCAAATATTTGAATTCAACTTTACATTGATTATGACCTCACCTATTCTTTTACACCCACAGAGTAGTCTTCTCTTTATAATTGTACCACTAACTTTCTCTCGTGCATGCATGCACACACACTACCAGTCGGCATTATCCATCGCACACATGCAATGTTTTTCTTCAGGTCGGTCTCCCATGAAGGCACACACCCACACACACCCCCCTCTCCATCATATCGGGTATTCTTTATCTCTCACGCGTGCATGCGCAACAATCGATGTTCCTCTATGTATGTGTGTATATAGCTAGGTCTTTCATAGTTTTCCACACAAACCGATCAATCGATATATCCAGTGAGGTCTCACCCTCTTTCCCACGTCCACATTGATCAATCTATACCTCTCTATATAGGATTAACATATATAGCTAATACACCCACATTAATTATATATCCAACGTCCCCCTCTCATCATCCATGCCTTCCACTTCATCTCTCAGACACGTGCACAATGGCGAAGATAGGGGCAGTAAGGGCCCTGCCCCCTCCCCCCTAACATCAATATATATTGAGGCTAATATGAATGTGATCATTAGACAATTGCTGCTAAAAATGGTTTAAGTTCATGAATTGACCCTCCTCGTAAAGGATTAGAAATTCTTGGCCCCCTAGCTCATTTATTTTTCATGGCTCCGCCACTGCGCGCAACAGCGCACGTGTTCGCCCCCTCTCTCTAAATATCGATCTTGCACTTGTGCATTCCTTCATAGTCTCCCTCCACTTGGCCCCTCTGAAAGGATCGAGAAGAGGTGTCTAGAGGGGGGGTGATTAGACACTAAGTGCCAAAAGTTGCAGTTTTTAATATTCTTAAGTTCAAGTGGAGTTTAAGCACAAGTTTAACGAACACAATACATATCAAGCAAGCATCCAATGAGTATATGAGCAGCGGAAAGTAAAGCATGCAACTTGCAAGAATGTAAAGGGAAGGGTTTGAAGTATTCAAACGCAATTGGAGACATGGAGGTTCTTGTCGTGGTTCCGATAGGTGGTGCTATCGTACATCCACGTTGATGGAGACTTCAACCCACGGAGGGTAACGGTTGCGCGAGTCCACGGAGGGCTCCACCCACGAAGGGTCCATGAAGAAGCAACCTTGTCTATTCCATCACGGCCGTCGCCCACGAAGGACTTGCCTCACTAGCGGTAGATCTTCATGAAGTAGGCGATCTCCTTGCCCTTACAAACTCCTTGGTTCAACTCCACAATCTTGTTGGAGGCTCCCAAGTGACACCTAGCCAATCTAGGAGACACCACTCTCCAAGAAGTAACAAATGGTGTGTTGATGATGAACTCCTTGCTCTTGTGCTTCAAATGATAGTCTCCCCAACACTCAACTCTCTCTCTCATAGGATTTGGATTTGGTGGAAAGAAGATTTGAGTGGAAAGCAACTTGGGGAAGGCTAGAGATCAAGATTCATATGGTTGGAATGGAATATCTTGACCTCAACACAAGTGTAGGTGGTTCTCTCTCAGAAAATGTGTATTGGAAGTGTAGGTATGTTCTGATGGCTCTCTCCACGAATGAAGAGTGGGTGGAGGGGTATATATAGCCTCCACACAAAATCTAACCGTTACACACAATTTGCCAAACTCGGTGGGACCGAATGGTTAAACTCGGTCGGACCGATTCAGCAAACCTAGTGACCGTTAGGATTTTCGGTGGGACTGAGATGCAACTCGGTAGGACCGATATGGTTAGGGTTAGGACATAATGTTATCTCGGTGTGACCGATTACACAAACTCGGTGGAACCGATTTTGGTAATAAGCTAACCAGAGAGTTGGCCAGGCAAACTCGGTGAGATCGATTACACAAACTCGGTGGGACCGATTTTGGTAATAAGCTAACCAGAGGGTTTGCATTGTAATCTCGGTAGTACCGATTGCTCAAACTCGGTGAGACCGATTTTGGTAATGGACATACACAGAGAGATTACAATCCCATCTCGGTGAGACCGAGATCCCTATAGGTGAAACCGATTTGCTAGGGTTTGTGGCAGTGGCTATGACATCTGAAACTCGGTGGCGCCGGATAGATAGAATCGGTGGGGCCGAGTTTGACTTTTGGTTTAGGTCATATCTGGATGTGGGAAGGTAGTTGAGGGTTTTGGAGCATATCACTAAGCACTTTGAGCAAGCAAGCCATTAAGCAACACCTCATCCCCTCTTGATAGTATTGGCTTTTCCTATAGACTCAATGTGATCTTGGATCACTAAAATAGAAAATGTAGAGTCTTGATCTTGAAGCTTGAGCCAATCCTTTGTCCTTAGCATCTTGAAGGGGTTCCACATCCTCTAGTCAATGCCACTCCATTGTTGAGCTTATCTGAAACATACTAGGTAAAAGTGTTAGTCCAACAAGAGATATGTTGACATTAATTACCAAAACCACCTAGGGAGCACTTGTGCTTTCAATCTCCTCCTTTTTGGTAATTGATGACAACATACATCAAAGCTTTAGATAAAGGTATAGAGAATAGCAAGTAAAGCTTTGGAAAGACATGTAACATGCATAGGCTCCCCCTACATGTATGCAATCATGTGAATATTGAATATAGGAGCATGTGAATGCGTAAACATGACAGAGTAAGCAATGTGTTACATATATCTTGGCTATATGCATCAGAGCAAATGATGTGAATGTGAGAAATGTACCTTCATGCTCATGAGTCCTTCTTGCAAACAGTATGTACATCAGCAAGAACTTCTCATTCACATGACTGTGATCCATATACTTACCTTGTGGTCTTGAGTTGGCTTAGGATGCGATGAACTTGCGCAAACAAGGTTAAATAACACAGATACACCTACTGACTAGAGCAAGCAAGAGAAACCACAAGAGAACCAAGACTGGGATGACATGTACAGTGAGTACTAAGTACCACATTGGATATGGACATGTCCCCAAAGGTAAAGATATGCAATAAAATCAGAGATTTCCTTCCCTTAGATGTCTTGCTCCCCCTGAATCTGCATGGGATATTGGGAGAAGATAGGGAACAGAAAATCAGAGCAACAAAAAAAAACAATAGAGCTTGAGCTAAAGCAAGCAACCAAACATGTCTTTCCCCTCTTAAGGACATGTGACATCTCTCCTCTTGAACACCAAGCATCTGGGGTCTTTGATGATACTACTTTCTCCCCCTGAGTATTCTCTCTTTCTCCCCCTATAGGAAGGATTAAGCTTTTATGTGATATCTCTCTCCCCCTTTGGCATCAATTTCCAAGAAGGGCTCTTCTGGACATGTGATACAAATGGGTTGGTCCTCGAGTCATAGAGCAAAGCAGCATGTCTAATCTGATGCTGGTAGAGGACAAGAATCATTGAGTGGAGCTGGAGGAAATAGAAATCAGGAATAAGTGGCAAGTTGGTTTTCCTGTGATGGAATCGGTGACTCCGAGTTGTGTGCTTCAATTGCACCAAAAGATTTCGGTTGGGCCGAAGAGAAAAACCGGTGTGACCGAGTTCATCAGAGTGAAACCACTTGTCACCTCAGCTCACTAGGCAAGTAAGATCTCACAAGGATATGCAAGGAATTAACTGAAAGATTTGCAATGAATTGGATGAAGAAAATGCAGAACAAAAAGGAAAGAGAAGAAACTAAAATTTCTAGATGAAGTTTTTTTGAAAGGGAAAACAAATATGCAAATGCAAAAGCACGGAGAAACACTAGAGAACTTCATCTAGAAATGGTCGGTGACAAAGTCACCTATGTTAGAGTATGTTGACTTAGGAGTCAAGTGAGAGCACTTGATCATAGGTCATACTCATCGTTTAAGCTCAAAATGGGGTTACCATTTTTCGTTTAAGCATCTTGATGTATTCACATCTTGTCGAGTTGCTTTGACTCATGACTTGGAGTAAAGCTTCTCTAAGATGGAATAACATACCTTGGGTGGTGGTGTTGTAGTTGAACTTGTGTGGGTTGCTCAAGGTTGATGTAGTTCATCAAGGGTTGGGAGCACCGCTTGGAGTTTGAGTTCATCTACCTACATGGGTTAGCTTTGCAAGGAAGAGCACTTGTGTATCCAAAATGACAATCATGAGACTCAACATAGAATTTGCCAAAGGATATGTTTGAATGGTTTTGTGCTTCCTTGTCTTCAACCACCATAGTGTAGAGACTTGGTGATGTAGAGATTGCTTAAGATGTGAGTGAGTTGCAATCTCATAGATTTAGATTCAACCAAGTACCTACACGGGTTAGATAACATGCAAGGTACAAATATATCCAAGACATATGAATAGCATCATAAGAGAAATATCAAGGATTAGTCATAGGCTCATGCCCCGCATGTATCAAATGGAGTTCCTACTCCAAGTTTGAAGCATCAACGATGTTCAATTCACCTCTCAACCTGCAAAACACTTTCTCATCAAGTGGTTTAGTGAATATATCTGCTAATTGCTTATCGGTGCGAACATGCTTAAGGTTAATGTCCCCTTTGGCAACATGATCTCGAATGAAATGATGACGAACTTCAATATGCTTAGTTCGAGAATGTTGCACGGGATTGTGAGCAATCTTAATAGCACTTTCATTGTCACACAGCAATGGAACATGTTTCACATATATCCCATAATCTTTAAGAGTTTGGGTCATCCAAAGTAATTGAGCGCAACATGAACCAGCGGCAATGTATTCCGCTTCGGCGGTGGATAAGGATACCGAGTTTTGTTTCTTGGAAGACCAAGACACAAGAGATCTACCAAGGAATTGAAAAGTACCCGAAGTGGATTTTCTATCAACCTTGTCTCCGGCATAGTCTGAATCGGAGTAGCCAACAAGATCAAAAGAGGACCTCTTAGGATACCAAATGCCAAAATTTGGTGTATGGATTAGGTATCTCACTATCCTTTTCACAGCCTTAAGATGACACTCTTTAGGAGCAGCTTGATATCGTGCACACATGCACACACTTAGCATAATATCGAGACAAGAGGCACATAGATATAACAATGAACCAATCATAGAGCAATAAACCTTTTGATCAACCGGTTCACCATCTTTGGTCAAATCAAGATGTCCACTAGTAGGCATGGGTGTAGTCATACCTTTGCATTCTTGCATATTGAACTTCTTGAATAAGTCCTTGGTGTACTTCATTTGAGAGACAAAGGTACCTTCCTTAGTTTGCTTGATTTGCAAACTGAGAAAGAATTTGAGTTCAGTCATCATAGACATCTCAAACTTCTCCGACATTAGCTTTCCAAACTTCTCACTAAATGAGGGTTAGTTGAACCAAATATGATATCATCAACATAAATTTGGCACACAAATAGTTCTTCATTAACCCTTTTAGTAAAAAGAGTAGAATCAATTTTACCAATTTCAAAGCCTTTTTCAATAAGGAACTTGGTCAAGCATTTATACCATGCTCTAGGAGCTTGTTTAAGACCATAAAGGGCTTTGTGAAGTTTGTAAACATGATTAGTTTTCTTAGGATTGACGAAGCCGGGAGGTTGCTTAACATAAACTTCCTCCTCGATTTTGCCATTTAGAAAAGCACTTTTAATGTACATTTGGTACAAGGTGATATTATGGTGATTAGCATAAGCAAGTAAAATGCGAATGGACTCAAGTCTAGCAACGGGAGCATATGTCTCACCATAGTCCATACCTTCAACTTGTGTGTAGCCTTGGGCGACGAGACGTGCTTTGTTGTGAACCACTTGTCCATCTTCATCTTGCTTGTTGCGAAACACCCATTTGGTACCAATGATGTTGTGGTTGTTGTCGGGCTTCTCGACCAATGTCCACACTTGATTTCTCTCAAAGTTGTGTAGCTCTTCATGCATAGCGTTTATCCAATCCGGATCCTCCAATGCTTCTTCAACCTTCATAGGTTCAATTCTAGAGATGAATGAGTAATGTTCACAAAAGTTAGCGAAACGAGTTTTAGAGCGAGTGATTCTCCCGGTTTGGATATCATTGTAGATTTGCTCGACGGGATGATCCTTAGCAATTCTTGCTCGAACTCGTGAAAGCTTTTGCTTGGGTCGGGGTGGAACATCCTCTTCATCTTGTGCTTCTTCTTGGCCTTCTTCATTGTTGACGTTGTCGTTCTCTTGTCGTGGTGGAGAAGGAGGTTGTTGATGTTCATCTTGGTGCGCTTCCTCGTTTTCTTCATCTTCGCGTGTCCCACTTGTGGATGCTTCCGTATCAACTCTTGGTTCACCTTGTCGTGAGGTAGAGGCTTCCACTTGGATGGACGAGGTACTCTCCTTCACTTCCGTTGGACGAATCTTGCCAATGGAAAAGTCTTGAATTGCTTCCGAAGGGTCTTTGTCTCCTACATCAATTGGCAATTGCTCTACTTGCGAGCCGTTCGATTCATCAAACTTCACATCTACCGTCTCTTCAACCTTTCGGGTGAAATTGTTGTAGATACGATAAGTGTGAGAGTTTGAGCCATAACCAAGTAGGAAACCTTCATGAGATTTAGGAGCAAATTTAGAATGACGATGCTTATCAAGAATGTAGCACTTTGAGCCAAATACTCGAAAGTATCCAACTTGGGGTTTGTTACCGGTGAGGAGCTCGTATGCCGTCTTGCCGAGTAGCTTGTGAAGATACAAGCGATTTGTTGCATGACAAGCTGTCTCAACCGCTTCTGCCCAAAAGTGCTTTGGCGTTTTGTACTCATCAAGCATCGTTCTTGCCATCTCGATAAGAGTCCGGTTCTTCCTCTCAACAACTCCATTTTGTTGAGGTGTGTACGTAGCCGAGAACTCGTGTGAAATCCCTTCTTCGTCAAGAAAGGTGTCCACATTTGCGTTCTTGAACTCCGTTCCGTTGTCGCTCTGAACCTTCTTGATCTTCACGTCAAACTGATTTTGGGCCTTCCTAGCGAAGTTTTTGAAGATCTTTTGGACCTGCGATTTGTCATCAAGAAAGAACACCCACGTAAATCTTGAAAAATCATCAACTATGACTAGACCAAATGAGTTACCACCGAGACTCTTGTAGGCATTTGGACCAAAGAGATCCATGTGAAGTAGCTCGAGTGGTCTCCTTGTGGTCATGATGTTCTTCGCGCGTGACTTCCTCCAACTTGTTTCCCTGCTTGACAAGCACTACAAAGTCTATCCTTGTCAAATATGACATCGTTAATGCCAAGGATATGATTACCTTTAATAAGCTTATCAAGATTTCGCATACCAACATGACCTAGTCTTCTATGCCACAACCAGCCTTTAGAAGATTTGGTAATTAAGCAAGTTCTAGGTTGAGCCTTTTTAGTGAAATCAACAATGTAAAGATCTCCTCTACGTATACCGGTAAAGACCATTTTATGATTGTCTCTACGAAACACTTGGCAATCTACTTCAGTGAATAAGACATTGAAACCGAAATCCGCCAGTCTAGAAACTGAAAATAAATTGTATCCAAGGGATTCAACGAGCATGACATTTTGTATGGAGATATCATGTGAGATGGCCACCTTACCAAGGCCAACCACCTTACCCTTTGAATTATCACCAAAAGTGACATATTTTGGAGGGCCGTCGTTTTCAGCAAGCTCACGGAACATATCTTTATCTCCGGTCATATGATCAGTACATCCACTATCAAGGACCCATTCCTTTCCTCCAGCCATGTAGCCGTGAAGATTTGCCATAAGACCAAAATGCCTCATTGCATCATCAAGATCATAGTCACTATCATCATCTTCATCATAGTATCCATGTTCAACATCATCTTGTGATTGATCAATTCCTAGAGATGCTAATTCATTAGATAAGTGATCATTTCTATAGTTATCTTTATTAATTCTTATAGCTCTGGAAATGATATTGCCAATGATTCCAACATCTCCTTTGGCACTCGTAAGATTAGTAAGCTCAAATAAGCAGTCGCCAAATTTGGGATCATTGGAACTCATCTTAATCAAAGCAATAGATTTATGGAGGATTTCATATAGATCTTTCAAGGAGTAATTAGGAAAGAGTTCCTCAAGAAATTTCCATATGGTGTAGTCACACTTGAGAGTAGGCAAACATCTAATCAAGTTTATAGGCAAGCCTCTAATGATGAGCTCAACAGTTCTAAGATTGCGAATCATGTCAATATCTTCATCTAGGGTAGGGTGCAAAGGATCAACATGAGGTGCACAAGGGCTAGTAATGTACTTGTTCAAATGATATTCATTGAAAATCTCAAGCATTTCATTTTTCCACTCATGAAAATACTCTCCATCAAGAATAGGCACTCTATGTCTAAGACTCCCCAAAGTAGACACATCCATCTTCCTCCAATGGTGTTTAAACCAAGGCAATGGAGACCAAAGCTCTGATACCAATTGAAAGGATCGAGAAGAGGTGTCTAGAGGGGGGGGTGATTAGACACTAAGTACCAAAAGTTGAAGTTTTTAATATTCTTAAGTTCAAGTGGAGTTTAAGCACAAGTTTAACGAACACAATACATATAAAGCAAGCATGCAATGAGTATATGAGCAGCGGAAAGTAAAGCATGCAACTTGCAAGAATGTGAAGGGAAGGGTTTGGAGTATTCAAACGCAATTGGAGACACGGAGGTTTTTGTCGTGGTTCCGATAGGTGGTGCTATCGTACATCCACGTTGATGGAGACTTCAACCCACGGAGGGTAACGGTTGCGCGAGTCCACGGAGGGCTCCACCCACGAAGGGTCCACGAAGAAGCAACCTTGTCTATTCCATCACGGCCGTCGCCCATGAAGGACTTGCCTCACTAGCGGTAGATCTTCACGAAGTAGGCGATCTCCTTGCCCTTACAAACTCCTTGGTTCAACTCCACAATCTTGTTGGAGGCTCCCAAGTGACACCTAGCCAATCTAGGAGACACCACTCTCCAAGAAGTAACAAATGGTGTGTTGATGATGAACTCCTTGCTCTTGTGCTTCAAATGATAGTCTCCCCAACACTCAACTCTCTCTCTCATAGGATTTGGATTTGGTGGAAAGAAGATTTGAGTGGAAAGCAACTTGGGGAAGGCTAGAGATCAAGATTCATATGGTTGGAATGGAATATCTTGACCTCAACACAAGTGTAGGTGGTTCTCTCTCAGAAAATGTGTATTGGAAGTGTAGGTATGTTCTGATGGCTCTCTCCACGAATGAAGAGTCGGTGGAGGGGTATATATAGCCTCCACACAAAATCTAACCGTTACACACAATTTGCCAAACTCGGTGGGACCGAATGGTTAAACTCGGTCGGACCGATTCAACAAACCTAGTGACCGTTAGGATTTTCGGTGGGACTGAGATGCAACTCGGTAGGACCGATATGGTTAGGGTTAGGACATAATGTAATCTCGGTGTGACCGATTACACAAACTCGGTGGGACCGATTTTGGTAATAAGCTAACCAGAGAGTTGGTCAGGCAAACTCGGTGAGACCGATTACACAAACTCGGTGGGACCGATTTTGGTAATAAGCTAACCAGAGGGTTTGCATTGTAATCTCGGTAGTACCGATTGCTCAAACTCGGTGAGACCGATTTTGGTAATGGACATACACATAGAGATTACAATCCCATCTCGGTGAGACCGAGATCCCTATAGGTGAAACCGATTTGCTAGGGTTTGTGGCATTGGCTATGACATCTAAAACTCGGTGGCGCCGGATAGATAGAATCGGTGGGGCCGAGTTTGACTTTTGGTTTAGGTCATATCTGGATGTGGGAAGGTAGTTGAGGGTTTTGGAGCATATCACTAAGCACTTTGAGCAAGCAAGCCATTAAGCAACACCTCATCCCCTCTTGATAGTATTGGCTTTTCCTATAGACTCAATGTGATCTTGGATCACTAAAATAGAAAATGTAGAGTCTTGATCTTGAAGCTTGAGCCAATCCTTTGTCCTTAGCATCTTGAAGGGGTTCCACATCCTCTAGTCAATGCCACTCCATTGTTGAACTTATCTGAAACATACTAGGTAAAAGTGTTAGTCCAACAAGAGATATGTTGACATTAATTACCAAAACCACCTAGGGAGCACTTGTGCTTTCAATCTCCTCCTTTTTGGTAATTGATGACAACATACATCAAAGCTTTAGATAAAGGTATAGAGAATAGCAAGTAAAGCTTTGGAAAGACATGTAACATGCATAGGCTCCCCCTACATGTATGCAATCATGTGAATATTGAATATAGGAGCATGTGAATGCGTAAACATGACAGAGTAAGCAATGTGTTACATATATCTTGGCTATATGCATCAGAGCAAATGATGTGAATGTGAGAAATGTACCTTCATGCTCATGAGTCCTTCTTGCAAACAGTATGTACATCAGCAAGAACTTCTCATTCACATGATTGTGATGCATATACTTACCTTGTGGTCTTGCGTTGGCTTAGGATGCGATGAACTTGCGCAAACAAGGTTAAATAACACAGATACACCTACTGACTAGAGCAAGCAAGAGAAACCACAAGAGAACCAAGACTGGGATGACATGTACAGTGAGTACTAAGTACCACATTGGATATGGACATGTCCCCAAAGGTAAAGATATGCAATAAAATCAGAGATTTCCTTCCCTTAGATGTCTTGCTCCCCCTGAATCTGCATGGGATATTGGGAGAAGATAGGGAACAGAAAATCAGAGCAACAAAAAAAACAATAGAGCTTGAGCTAAAGCAAGCAACCAAACATGTCTTTCCCCTCTTAAGGACATGTGACATCTCTCCTCTTGAACACCAAGCATCTGGGGTCTTTGATGATACTACTTTCTCCCCCTGAGTATTCTCTCTTTCTCCCCCTATAGGAAGGATTAAGCTTTGATGTGATATCTCTCTCCCCCTTTGGCATCAATTTCCAAGAAGGGCTCTTCTGGACATGTGATACAAATGGGTTGGTCCTCGAGTCATAGAGCAAAGCAGCATGTCTAATCTGATGCTGGTAGAGGACAAGAATCATTGAGTGGAGCTGGAGCAAATAGAAATCAGGAATAAGTGGCAAGTTGGTTTTCCTGTGATGGAATCGGTGACTCCGAGTTGTGTGCTTCAGTTGCACCGAAAGATTTCGGTTGGGCCGAAGAGAAAAACCGGTGTGACCGAGTTCATCAGAGTGAAACCACTTGTCACCTCAGCTCACTAGGCAAGTAAGATCTCACAAGGATATGCAAGGAATTAACTGAAAGATTTGCAATGAATTGGATGAAGAAAATGCAGAACAAAAAGGAAAGAGAAGAAACTAAAAGTTCTAGATGAAGTTTTTTTTGAAAGGGGAAACAAATATGCAAATGCAAAAGCACGGAGAAACACTAGAGAACTTCATCTAGAAATGGTCGGTGACAAAGTCACCTATGTTAGAGTATGTTGACTTAGGAGTCAAGTGAGAGCACTTGATCATAGGTCATACTCATCGTTTAAGCTCAAAATGGGGTTACCATTTTTCATTTAAGCATCTTGATGTATTCACATCTTGTCGAGTTGCTTTGACTCATGACTTGGAGTAAAGCTTCTCTAAGATGGAATAACATACCTTGGGTGGTGGTGTTGTAGTTGAACTTGTGTGGGTTGCTCAAGGTTGATGTAGTTCATCAAGGGTTGGGAGCACCGCTTGGAGTTTGAGTTCATCTACCTACATGGGTTAGCTTTGCAAGGAAGAGCACTTGTGTATCCAAAATGACAATCATGAGACTCAACATAGAATTTGCCAAAGGATATGTTTGAATGGTTTTGTGCTTCCTTGTCTTCAACCACCATAGTGTAGAGACTTGGTGATGTAGAGATTGCTTAAGATGTGAGTGAGTTGCAATCTCATAGATTTAGATTCAACCAAGTACCTACACGGGTTAGATAACATGCAAGGTACAAATATATCCAAGACATATGAATAGCATCATAAGAGAAATATCAAGGATTAGTCATAGGCTCATGCCCCGCATGTATCAAATGGAGTTCCTACTCCAAGTTTGAAGCATAAATGATGTTCAATTCACCTCTCAACCTGCAAAACACTTTCTCATCAAGTGGTTTAGTGAATATATCTGCTAATTGCTTATCGGTGCAAACATGCTTAAGGTTAATGTCCCCTTTGGCAACATGATCTCGAATGAAATGATGACGAACTTCAATATGCTTAGTTTGAGAATGTTGCACGGGATTGTGAGCAATCTTAATAGCACTTTCATTGTCACACAGCAATGGAACATGTTTCACATATATCCCATAATCTTTAAGAGTTTGGGTCATCCAAAGTAATTGAGCGCAACATGAACCAGCGGCAATGTATTCCGCTTCGGCGGTGGATAAGGATACCGAGTTTTGTTTCTTGGAAGACCAAGACACAAGAGATCTACCAAGGAATTGAAAAGTACCCGAAGTGGATTTTCTATCAACCTTGTCTCCGGCATAGTCTGAATCGGAGTAGCCAACAAGATCAAAAGAGGACCTCTTAGGATATGAAAAGAGGATCATTGGAACTCATCTTAATCAAAGAAATATATTTATGGAGGATTTCATATAGATCTTTCAAGGAGTAATTAGGAAAGAGTTCCTCAAGAAATTTCCATATGGTGTAGTCACACTTGAGAGTAGGCAAACATCTAATCAAGTTTATAGGCAAGCCTCTAATGATGAGCTCAACAGTTCTAAGATTGCGAATCATGTCAATATCTTCATCTAGGGTAGGGTGCAAAGGATCAACATGAGGTGCACAAGGGCTAGTAATGTACTTGTTCAAATGATATTCATTGAAAATCTCAAGCATTTCATTTTTCCACTCATGAAAATACTCTCCATCAAGAATAGGCACTCTATGTCTAAGACTCCCCAAAGTAGACACATCCATCTTCCTGCAATGGTGTTTAAACCAAGGCAATGGAGACCAAAGCTCTGATACCAATTGAAAGGATCGAGAAGAGGTGTCTAGAGGGGGGCTGATTAGACACTAAGTACCAAAAGTTGAAGTTTTTAATATTCTTAAGTTCAAGTGGAGTTTAAGCACAAGTTTAACGAACACAATACATATAAAGCAAGCATGCAATGAGTATATGAGCAGCGGAAAGTAAAGCATGCAACTTGCAAGAATGTAAAGGGAAGGGTTTGGAGTATTCAAACGCAATTGGAGACACGGAGGTTTTTGTCGTGGTTCCGATAGGTGGTGCTATCGTACATCCACGTTGATGGAGACTTCAACCCACGGAGGGTAACGGTTGCGCGAGTCCATGGAGGGCTCCACCGACGAAGGGTCCACGAAGAAGCAACCTTGTCTATTTCATCACGGCCGTCGCCCACGAAGGACTTGCCTCACTAGCGGTAGATCTTCACGAAGTAGGCGATCTCCTTGCCCTTACAAACTCCTTGGTTCAACTCCACAATCTTGTTGGAGGCTCCCAAGTGACACCTAGCCAATCTAGGAGACACCACTCTCCAAGAAGTAACAAATGGTGTGTTGATGATGAACTCCTTGCTCTTGTGCTTCAAATGATAGTCTCCCCAACACTCAACTCTCTCTCATAGGATTTGGATTTGGTGGAAAGAAGATTTGAGTGGAAATCAACTTGGGGAAGGCTAGAGATCAAGATTCATATGATTGGAATGGAATATCTTGACCTCAACACAAGTGTAGGTGGTTCTCTCTCAAAAAATGTGTATTGGAAGTGTTGGTATGTTCTGATGGCTCTCTCCATGAATGAATAGTGGGTGGAGGGGTATATATAGCCTCCACACAAAATCTAACCGTTACACACAATTTGCCAAACTCGATGGGACCGAATGGTTAAACTCGGCCGGACCAATTCAGCAAACCTTGTGACCGTTAGGATTTTCGGTGGGACTGAGATGCAACTCGGTAGGATCGATATGGTTAGGGTTAGGGCATAATGTAATCTCGGTGTGACCGATTACACAAACTCGGTGGGACCGATTTTGGTAATAAGCTAACCAGAGAGTTGGTCAGGCAAACTCGGTGAGACCGATTACACAAACTCGGTGGGACCGATTTTGGTAATAAGCTAACCAGAGGGTTTGCATTGTAATCTCGGTAGTACCGATTGCTCAAACTCCGTGAGACCGATTTTGGTAATGGACTTACACAGAGAGATTACAATCCCATCTCGGTGAGACCGAGATCCCTATCGGTGAAACCGATTTGCTAGGGTTTGTGGCAGTGGCTATGACATCTGAAACTCGGTGGCGACGGATAGATAGAATCGGTGGGGCCGAGTTTGACTTTTGGTTTAGGTCATATGTGGATGTGGGAAGGTAGTTGAGGGTTTTGGAGCATATCACTAAGCACTTTGAGCAAGCAAGCCATTAAGCAACACCTCATCCCCTCTTGATAGTATTAGCTTTTCCTATAGACTCAATGTGATCTTGGATCACTAAAATAGAAAATGTAGAGTCTTGATCTTGAAGCTTGAGCCAATCCTTTGTCCTTAGCATCTTGAAGGTGTTCCACATCCTCTAGTTAATGCCACTCCATTATTGAACTTATCTGAAACATACTAGGTAAAAGTGTTAGTCCAACAAGAGATATGTTGACATTAATTACCAAAACCACCCAGGGAGCAATTGTGCTTTCACCCTCGCACCATCTTCTAGCTCCCCACTGGATTTTGCCACATGTACAATCTAGCAGACCCCATGGTTGAACTTAAGCATAATGCACAAACCTCAAAACAACAGTGGTTCTCTTTTGTTCTAGAATCTTCCATATCATAACTGCCCAAACTTTTTTTCTAGTTGAATTGCATTATTTGTTTTTACTTTATGCTTTACAACGCACAATTCCATGAATCATAAAATAGATTAAGGTCTTCTTTGATTCAAAGGATTCTCAAAGGAATTTTGGAGGATTCTAATCATTAGGAATTTTTCCTATCTTGGTTGTTTGATTTGTAGGATTGTAAACCATAGGAATTTTTCCATATGATTCATTTGCACTAGATTTCATAGGAAACATCCCATCCACTCGAACCTATTTGAAAGAATTCTGCGTTTTTTCTATGCACAATCAAACACTCGTACAATCTTGTAGGATTCAAGACGACATTCCACTATAATCCCATGTTTTTCCTATTCCCGCATTCTTAGCTTTTTTATAAAAACTAATTGATTTTGAATGAGATGAACTATAAGAATTAAACAAAGGGCTACATCAGGCATATATGACTCAGAGCTTACATGCTATTGTGTGGTATTTATTCATAATTTGGTTGCAAAATCTGATGCGTGCAATGCACGTGTACCTTACTAGTACTTCGAGTATGTGCAAAACACGTAAATTAGAATACCAATGACACGCTACACAGTGTCTCTCTTACAGTTCATGAAGCCACGTGGCACATGTGGAGGCGTTGTCGCGACCTCCTTGCGTGGATTGATCACAGTGACGTGCTGCTGGTTCCAGAAGAATGTACTCTCCTCCCTGAGCCATACTGGCGGTACATGCATGAAGCAAAGATGTGCACGCACGCCACGCACGCACTCATTCCCTCTCACGCACACGCAGGTACACAGGCGCACGCAATTTTGTACCAAGATCCATCCCATGTGATAATTTGATGCATGTAAAGTCGTTCACTTCATTGATGGTCAATTAATACAACGCATGCAAATTGAGTGGACGTGAGGGCGGAAGAAAGACATTATTACTCCACTGCGCGCATGCGAGTAGTTAAATCGTGGGTTGCTAGTAGTACTTCCATTGGTCTCCTTCGTATTTTGTGCCAATTTTTGATAGTAACATAATATTTACGCATTTGAGCAGTGTAGTACTCGAAATTTATGTTCCGCTAAACTCATCGGGAGCCGTTTCGGGCCTCGAAACCAAAACCATCAATTAATATTTACCTTGTTCCCATCACATTCGAAAGCCTGCTCACACCTACTAGTACGTACCAAACCTGAACATGTTCCCACTATGCAGGTATTAGTACTAGTGCTAGTACTTAGGTTATAGAAAGGGGAACTACCTAGGCGAAAATTACTCTACCTTTCCTCCTCATAAGTGCTTCTTCTTCGTCTGTCATTGCCATGGTCGGTGAGAAGAGCTCTAGGTCAAGAACTACTCGTAACAAGGGAGCGGCAACCAAGGCTGCGGAAAAAAAGAGGGCTCACCGCCATGCAGAGACCTCGAAAGATTTCTCACGGGCAGGCGATGGCTCCCAGGAGTGCCCTAGCTGCGGAGGTGAACATGCCGAGCCGGCGGAGCTAGAGTCATTATCCCTCGACACTACAAAAAAAAGACACATTCGTGACATTTTGGGCCGAACGATTTTTTTTCTGTCATACATATGACACTTCCATGACAATAATTGTGACAAAACCCGGTATCATCATAGATGTGGTGGGCTCCTACTTCTATGACAAAAAATCATGACAGTAAATGGGCTTTTCATCCTGGGCGGGCCGGAGACACAGCTGCATGACATTCTTTGGGCCGTCAATGACGGAAAAAACCATGGTAGAAGCGAGGGCGAGGAAAATTTCGGGGAGTTCCCGGTTACGGTGGGAGGTCGGGGGCTGAGCGATGCGCGTTTCTCTCGTACATGTACGCGTGTGTGTGCAAGGCGTTGACTCTAACTGAACCCGAGCGAGGCGTTGGGCTCTAACTGAACCCGAGAGATTGCACTGTAGGCTACGCGTTACTGAACCCGAGCGATCGATCGATGGCTGTTAACTGAACCCGATCAAGCGATTCCTTCGCTACTGCTGCTAACTGA
>NC_057800.1:167379437-167398480 GCF_018294505.1 Triticum aestivum | reverse complement strand
GTGGTGTTGCCTCTGGATGAACAGGACCCCGATCGATCGAGCCGGTTGGGGCTGGATGAACAGGACCCCGTGGAGGGCTGGATGAATAGGACCACCCCGTGGAGGGCAGGATGAATAGTAGATGATGGAGGGCAAGATGAACAGTAGCCCGTGGAGGGGTGGTTGAACAGGAGCCCGTGGAGAGGGCTAGTTGAATAGTAGCGGGTGGAGTAGCGCGCAGTGGAGGCTGGATGAACAGGAGTCATAGGTGGAGGCTGGAGGAGGTCGATGGTGGATGAACAGTAGCTCGTGGAGGCTGGAGGGGGTCGACGGTGGAGATGAACAGTATCCTGTGGAGTCCCATTTTGCGGTACGCCACACCCCTCCCGATGAACAGGACCCCCGTTTCAACCGTAGCGCTCCAACACAAGTCTGTTTCGTCTGTTTTGCGGTACGCCACACCCCTCCCGATCAACAAGACCCCCGTTTTGACCGTAGGAGGTCCGTTTCCTCCGTTTTGCGGTACGACAGACCCCTCCCGATCGACAGGACCCCGTTCCGAATGTAGGAGGTTCGTTTCCTCCGTTGTGCGGTACGCCAGGCCTCGTTTCCATCGCCTTTTCCGTACAAGCCCTCCTGATGAACACGACCACGCATTCCGTTCCGACCCAGCTGGTTGGCTCCCACGCGTTTTGTTGCCTCCCGATGAACACGAGCATTCCGTTGCCTCCCCGTGAACACGACGCATTTCGTTGCCTCCCCATGAACACGACGCATTCCGTTGCCTCCCCATGAACACGACGACAACGCTGTTTCTTCGTTCTGACCCAGCCATGTACACGAGCCCTCGCCATATGTATGCGCGAGTAGGCGTTCGAGACCCCGCCCGTATGTACACATACGTGGCCGTATTTTCTTTCTTGCACCCTGGCCGTTGTACGTACGTGTACATGCTACGTGTGCGCCTCTACTACGACACGTGCGCACCTCTACTACGACACGTGCGCGCCTCTACATCGACCAGTATGTACATACACGTTCGCGACCAGAATGACAACGCTACGTACGCTTCGACCAGGTGGGTCCCGACTGTCAGGCACTTCCTTGCCTGCGAAGATGTAGCTGGTGGGACCCAGCAGTTAGGGGGCGAATTGTTTTTTTGCCTGGACGCACTTCCTTGCGTGCGAAGATGTAGCTGGTGGGTCCCAGTAGTCAGGGGGAAACGTTTTTTTCACGAAATACAGTGGCCCGTCTGATGGGTCCTAGCTGTCAGGTGGAGGAATCATTATTTTCCACGTAATAAGGAGGCACTTCCTTGCTGCGGCCGTGGACCCAGCTGTCATCCTCTCCATGTACAGTCCACGTCCGATGGAAGTCGTTCCTTGACCATGTTGACCACGCCGCACCGAGAGCACCAGGGCGGTGGACGACAGCGAGGCCTAGGAAGGGGACGACACCGAGGCAGGGAAGACTCGGCAGTTGTTTCCCACATGGAGGGGAGTACGACTGTATGAGGGTTTACTGGTTCATCTACCGTCGTCAGAGAATAACAGCAGGTGTGGGTGAGTAGAGGGATGGCTAGGCCAGCGATGGGAGTACGGTCGGGCGGTGAGGCCTACGCGGTAGCACAGCCGGCCGCGAGGAGGAGGGACCAGGCAGTCCCGCCGACGCTTGTTTGAGCGGCTGGAGCAGGAAGAGCAGAGATTGAAGAAGCACGACGACCGTTGGATGGACATCCAACAGTCAGTGCTTGTGCGTCAACCTTTTTTTAGGAAAGCCTCAAATCTGTGGAAAACATCATACATCCCATCTGCCATTATTTCTAATAATTTACAGCCCATTTGCTAATTCTTAAGGTTTTTTTGGAGCCCATATTCTTTTTGTTAGCTTTATAGCCCATATTGTGGCAACGGTTAAAAAATTATACGAAATTTTGCATATTTCGGTGCGGTCCGAACTGTTTTTAATCCCGAAATTTCGACTCACATTCAAACTGATTTTAAAAATAAATGTATATCAATATAAAATCCAACAAATTCTGCACGCATAAAAATTAATGTAATTTAAAATCTTGAAATGAAAAAAAGATATTTGAAACTAATTGACGGTTTGATGTGTTTTAAAAATGTACATCCCATTTATCATTACTGATGGGCCATTTTCTCGGCCAGCCGAATGAAAGCTCTCCTCGTCTTGAAAGATTTGCAGCCCAACAGGCCTGACAAAGCGACTTACTTGGCAAATCACAAAAAACTGTGTTGTGCCGTGGACCCAGCTGTCAGCCTCTCCACGTACAGTACTCTTCTGATGGAAGTCATTCCTTGACCACGTTGACCATGCCGCGCGGAGAGCACCACGGAGGTGGACGACGGCGAGGCCTAGGAAGGGGACGACACGGCAGTGGAAGCCCGCGCAGAGAGGACTACGAGAGTTCACTGGTTCGGCTATGGTGTGAGGCTGCCGTCGCCGCGGGGCCTGGCCAGCGGTGGGAATAGTAGGGGCGGTGAGGCCTCTGCGGCAGCACAGCCGGCCACGGGAGGCAGGAGCATGCGGCACGACCGGTGCTGCTTTGGGTGGCTGGAGCAAGAAGACCAAAGGTTGAAGAAGCACTACGGCCGTTGGATGGACATCGTACGGTCACTGGAGCTAGAATCGTTCATATTGACTAAGTTGACAAAGCCCTTCGTCCCCGTCAACTTAGTAGGCCCACAAGTTAGCCTCCCAGCAAGGTCGGTCCCAGCTAGCCGGGGGAGTATTCATTTTTTTGTGCGTAATAAGGAGGCACTTCCGGTGGGTCCGAGCTGATAGCGGGGCGCATGTTTTTTCGCAAAATACGGTGGCCCGTCCGGTGGGTCCCAGCAGTCAGGGGGAAACGATTTTTTTTTGCAAAATACTGGTGGCCCGTCCGGTGGGTCCCTGCTGTCAGGTGGAGGAATCATTATTTTTTGCATAATAAGGAGGCACTTCCTTGCTGCCGCCATGGACCCAGCTGTCAGCCTCTCCACGTACAGTCCACGTCCGATGGAATTCGTTCCTTCCACGTTGACCACGCCGCACCGAGAGCACCAGGGCGGTGGACGACGGCGAGGCCTAGGAAGGGGATGACGCGGAGCCGGTGAAGACGTGACAGTGGATGCCCATGCGGAGAGGAGTATGAGGGGTTCACTCGTTCGACTGCGGTGTGAGGCTGCCGTCACCGCAGGGCCTGGCCAGCGGTGGGATTAGTAGGGGGCGGTGAGGCCTCCACGGCAGCAGAGCCGGCCACGGGAGGCAGGAGCAGGCGGCACGACCGGCGCTGCTTTGGGCGGCTGGAGCAAGAAGACCAGAGGTTGAAGAAGCACTACGGCCGTTGGATGGACATCGTACGGTCACTGCAGCTAGAATCGTTTATATTGACTAAGTTGACAAAGCCCTTGGTACGTCAACTTAGTAGGCGCACAGGTCAGCTTCCGAAACGGTGCGCCCCAGATGTCAGGGGGAGGAATCATTTTTTGGGCGGGTGAAGCTAGAATATCCGAGATTGAAGAAGAAGCACGGTATCTGTTGGATGGACATCCAACGGCTACTGCTGCTAGAATCGTGTGTTGACTATAAGTTGACAAAGCCTTGCATACGCGTCAACTCTGTTTTTTTAGGGGACGCGTCAACTTAGAAAGGCCAGAAGTGTGTGGCAGAGAACTTATAGCCCATTTGAGATTTGTAAGAATGTGTAGCCCATTTTTGAATTCTAATGGAATTTACTACAACCCATTTACAGTTTGTTAAAAGTACAGCCCATTTCAACCAACCGTTCAAAACATGATTCAATAACATTTCCCACATTTTGATGGGATCCGAAATATTTTTATCTCGAAATTTCTAGTCAGATTAAATACAATTTCAATATAAATTTATATTACGTAAAAATCCAACAAAACATTGCGCTCGCAACAATTAATGAAATTAAAATTTTCAATATCCAAAAATAATATTTTATAAAGTAATCACGTGTTTGGTGCATTTTTTATAGTTACTGCCCAGTTTTTATAATTACATCCCATTTATTATTTCTTAAAGCCCATTTTCTTGTTAAGCCTAATGCATCCCTCCTAGGAAAGATTTGCAGCCCACCGGGGCGGAGAATAACAACTTGACCTTGCCTGGGTATTCCTAAAAAAAGTATAGCTGGGCTAGCCATTTTCAGCTTGAAAAAAATTAATATCTGGGCTGGATATCTGGACTAGGCTAGACGGTCCACAACTCGCCCAGTTAATACCTGCAGCGATGTTTTCGTTGTTGTTCAGAGGAGAAAAATTAATATCTAGGCTAAACATCGAAAAACTCGGCAGTGCTCAGACATCAAAAACACAAATACTGCTCGAGATGCTTGATCCCAGCTGTCGGCCGCTTCTTGTGCAATTCTCTCGTTTATTGACTAGTACTACATAGGTTGACAATGGTGTGGGACCGTGATGTCAGGAAACCAGGGGGAAGCAAAATAAATAACTCCAGCGAGCGCTTCCACCTCTGCCTCGTTGTCTCCCATGGAAACCCCTTTCCTCCCTTTTTTTTGCTCGGGCAAGGACCAATGGATGCAACACGTCCATGCGGTTATTAGGCAAGAAATAAAAGCGCTTTGCATGCTATGAATTACGATGGCCTGCATGGGTAGCTAATAAGGCATCCTCTTAACTGCTGTGATTAAATGTTGTGTTTAGAAGAGAGAAATATTCTTCTTTTCCACCAATCTGCTTGCACCTAGGTCGTGATGCACCTTCTAATACGACTTATTCACCTAGACGGAGGGAGTATAGTTTTATACACATATATATATATATATAATAAGGAGGCACTTGCGTACGTGAGGCTATGGACCTGGTGGGTCCCCATTGTCATCCTCTCCAAGTAAAGTCATCTCCTCGCCAGCGCCGCCCGCCCCGCTTCCCGGTGCAGGCGATTGCTCCACCTTCAAACGACACAAGTGTCGTTCGTCCGTCCATTTGCCGCCCACATTAATGATACGCGGTTGCTGAGGCAGCTACTCCGGCGCCACACGTTCGTCCCTCCGCCCGCCCTCCATTGCTATATAAACTGCTGCGCCAGCCATAGCCGCAGTCATCCGCATTCGTTCCCTTTCTCCTGTCCACACCACTACTGCCCACCATGGCTTCCTCACGCTCCAGCGCTCTTCGGGACGGGCGGACGACGGACCACAAGGAGATGGCAGCCATTGCTGCCGATCGGCTAGCCGACAGGCAGCCGGAGGACGACGACGTCCCAATGGAGAACATGGTAGTCGACGATCCGGCGCCAACCCCCTCCTCCGCGCCATCCTCGCCGGTGCATTGCACCATGACCATCGGCGAGGCCCGTGCCCAATATATGGACAGTGTGAGGCAGATGTGTCAGGAGCAGTTCCGGGAGGCGCAGGCCAACGCCGCCTACAACCACCATCTCCTCCAGGAGCATCTGCAGGCGGAGGAGCAGATCACCGTGGAGCGGGCGGAGCAGGAGGCGCTGCTCGACTCGTACCGCTCCGCCCCCAAGGGCCGCCTCGAGCGCTGGCGGGAGTGCATGCGGGTGGAGGAGGCTGCGGCCGCCTAAAAGAGGCTAGCAAAGAGGGCGATGAAGCGGGTGAGGTGTTGTTTGGCGAGATCGAGGACGAGGCAGAGGACAATGCCGGCTCTGACGAGTCCCCGCTCCGCTGGCATCGACGAGGCCCTGCTCCGCCGAGGCCCCGCGGCGCCAACAACGAGGCAGAGGACACCGCTGGCTCCACCGAGGCCCCGCCCCGCCAACAATGTGGCAGAGGACATCACCGGCTCAGCCGAGGCCCCACCCTGCCGGCAATGCGGGGGAGGATTTCCACCGCTCCGCTGAGGCGCCGCCCGCCGGCAACGAGATAGAGGACATCGCCGGCTCCACCGAGGCCCCGCCCCGCTGCCAACGAGGCCGCGCAACACAGAAAACGAGGAAGAGTAGAACATGGTAGGTCGCCGCCGCTCGGGTCCAAGTAAGGCCACCGCTGCTACCCTCCTATTGAAGCCAAGCTAGACGGGTTGACCATTGACGGCCGGTTAGCTTCTTGGCGGCGACGTGGAGTCGGGGAGTTCTGCTGGAGAATAATGCCGCTTCTACTTAACTGCTGGTGCAGTTGGCTGACTGACACGTGGGCCCAACAGGCCACATGTCAGTTATGCAACTGCACCTGCAGTTAAGTCACTGAAGCTTCTGTTCGGCTCAGCGGGACACAGGTGGGTAGCTTCGGTTAATTAATTACACCTCCAGCGCACCCCTTTTTAGTTGAAGAATGTATGAAATGTAATGAAATCTGGCATGTTTATATGAAATCCGACCGTGTATGAATGAATTTATTTCGATTAGTTCGAATTCCTGTATCACTGGCATTGGATGAACATGCAAAACAATATGTACTAGCATTATTCCCAGGGTGATCACCTCGTTTGCAGCAGTTTCACATGTACTCCCTCCGGTCCTTTCTAGTCTGCATACAAGTTTTGTCTGCAGTCAAAGTATCTATACTTTGACCAATCTTATACAAAAAAGTAAGCACTTTCACAATGTGCGAATTAAAAAGGAACAGAAGGAGTACAAAGAGTTTGAGCAGGTTTTTAGCGTTTCTGTACTTTGTAATCAAACACACAGGTCTGGCAATTCACAGAGAACATTCAAAACAATTGATGATTATGCATCTCAGCGACTCACATGTCAAAGGCAATATTTACTTCACAACTAAAGAATAAAGAAAAATTGATCGACGCTGCTGACAGCAAGGGCGTCCCATTCGAAAATATCAAACGCATGTCTTGCTAAAATCAATGAGCAAAATTTGACAAGGTTGTCCCATTCCAAAATATCAAATGCCTACGATTGTGGAATGGGAAGGGTTTGCCATCAATTCAGACATTGACATGGCACCTCGTGCTAAATAAACCAGCTGTTCTTTTTGTGCAGTTCCACCAAAATCAACCAAATTCACGCGTAGCTTGTATGATTTCGCCCTTATATGTTGCAACGCCTTGAACTTATCGGCACCTCCTTTCTTGTGGTGGAAATGAATGATTCGATGTATTCATGAACATTTTGTGCAGTTCCCATTGAAATCAAGCTGAGCACCCCTGTTTGCACAAATACAAAAAAGTGATTAGTATAGAGCAAACTGTACTATGAATTGACAGTTTCAACAGGCACATACATGGTCCATATAGAGCACACTTTTAGAAAAATGGAACTCACCAGAAAGAATCATAGAACAACATTGTACTCGCGCATCACAGCAAAAAAATGGAGATTTTGTCAGTCCTTTTGAGCTGAAGTTAGTTTGGTCTTGTGGGGAGTAATGTAACCATCCATCAACTGCTCCTTCTGATGATAAGATAGACTGGGCTTCTTCATCCTGGCATAATCGGAACTAGTCACTTCACGTACTCCATATTCTTCTTCAGAGGAAGATGATCCTGTTGTGCAAAGACAAGAGGACTACTAAATGCTAGCATCACTGTTTGCTCGAAAAAAAGGAAAGGAAATATTTAAAACATCACAAATGAAGCACTTCTCAAGGACAATGCCACTTTTTCATGACAGTATCTAAACAGTAGCACAACACCAATAGAGATGACAAAGCTCAATCATATGGATGAAATCAGTGGGCGAGTACAAACCTTTGTCAGGAGGCTTATTGTGTAGAGCATACAGATGAAGCAATTCTCCGGAACCATCTGTTGCAATCTACGGTGGTGGCCATGCTTACTATATACTCCTCGATTAGTTTAATGTTTCCAACATCTTCTTGTGCAGTTCCACTAAAATATATGGTATCTTCAAAGAAGATCCCTGTTTGCACAAGTAGAGATAATTACATATTACATTAAGAGTGGCATCAAATCAGTGGCAAAACAATTGCTCGTTCCAGCCATAGCAATAAATTAAGATGCAAAACTATATCATTACTTGTGTCATCACAATTCCAGTGCTTCATTACAACACCGGGAGTTGATTTTTGTTTTTCTTCCCCTTGTTCTTCCCCTTAATCACTTGGTTCAATAAAAAACAAGCTTCGCCTTCAATGTAAGATTTGGCATGTCAATTAGGGAGCACAAGTATAGTACTAAACTTAATTTTCTGATGAAAGTGGCAAAATACAGGCCAACAGTTGTGAAATATCCTTATCTTACCTCAATGGGATATTACGGTGCACATACAGATTAGAAATCTTGTCTCCATTTGTGCAGTTCACTAAAATCAAGCAACATTATCGTACAAGTAGCACAACATATGAATGCACACTGCAGAATCATGTGAAAGAAGGCTAGTATTGACCTCTCATGATGCGGAATTCAAACAACTCACAAGAAGAAGATCTGAACCAAATTTGCCTTAACGGATAGGAAGTAAGATCTCCTCTTGTGCAGTTCCACTAAGATCAAGCAATCAAGCAACGTTGTCGATGTGACATTTTGGTTGAACTGCACAAAACACTCTTAAAACAAAAGTGTTTTGTGCAGTGCAACAAAAGGTCACAATGGCAACAAGGTGAAGCAGATAACCCTGTTTACACAGAGGTGCAAAGGAAACAATTAGTGTTCAATAACGGTGGATGACACAGAAGCCAACAAAAAGAAGCATCTACCTTATCTAAATGGGAAAGAAAGCAAGACAGTACCATTTCTCAAACGGTGGCATTGATTAATATTAACATAGAGATTATATTAACAATAAAATTTGTTAAACATGTAATTTGCTTTTAACTGTGGCATTGCATCAATTTTCCAGCGGCATTATTAGAGGGTGTTTGTTTACAGGGACATTTTGGTGTAGGGACTAAAAAACCTTCGTGTCAGTCCCATCTAAACCAAGGAGGAGGGACTTTTAGGGACTAAAAGTGGGCATTTGGGACTAAAGAAAGAAGACCCCGAGGGAGTCTTTTTGGGACTTTTTCCAACAGTTGCCCCTGCCATGCATCGCACCTTGTCTCTATTAGTTCATTACTAGGGGTAACATGGTCTTTTAGCATGTCATTTAATAACCTCTAGTCCATGTTTAGTCCCTGGAACCCAACAGGTAGGGACTAGGGAGTTTTTAACCAAACAAGGCCTTAGATTAACAACAGCTAATGAGTTGCACGGGACAGTGGACGCACCAACACCATTTGCATCTACCGATGTACTGTGGTCATGCACAGTCTGTTGCAACACAGAACAAGCAACCAAGGAGCATATTTGTGTTGGTCCCAGTTTTGTTATCTTTAGACGCCTTTCCCTATGTGAGCGCAGCAAATCTAGTCCTGCTCAAACTCTACAGCCTTGTCCCTTCCTTTCCTTTTTGAACTAGTACTTTCGCCCCTTCATTTCCTCTTTGAACCACGTCCTAGATTTATGCGATACAACTTTCCCCACTACTTTCCCCCATTCCTTTCCTCTTTGAACCACGTCCTAGATTAATGCTATACAACTTTCCCCCTTCATTTCCTCTTTGAACCACGTCCTAGATTCATGCAATATACAACTTTTCCCACTACTTCCCCCCACTCCTTTCCTCTTTAAACCACGTCCTAGATTCATGGTATACATGTAGCTAGAGCAATGCATATGGAGTAAGTAAATTATACCTTAAGGTTCTTGGGGCGTGGTTCGGTGGGCGACGGGACGGCGGCGAAGAAGAAGGGGTCGGAGGCCCTCCCGTGCCGCCGATGGGTGGAAAGTGAACAGCTGCGCTGGTAGTCCCTCATCGACGGCGACAGCGTTAAGCCTCCTTCCCTTCCCGGCGGACGGATCCTGCCGGCTCTTTGAGCAGCAGTGAGGGGAGAAAGAGGCCAACGAAGCCTTGTTTAGATCTGGAGAGGGAGAGAGAGTGTGAAGAGAGCAACTACAAGCGCTGAGGCTCCAGCGAGAGAGGGCGAGAGAGTGAGCGAACAGGCTAACCAGCTACACAACCCTCCCGTTATGTTCAACGAGAGGGAAATAACCTTTTATACATTCCTGCATTCGTGTGACAAGCATGCCATGTTTTTTTGTGTGGGGGGAGTCATTGGGATTTCAATCATAATCGTGCCATGTGGCTTTGGTGGTAAGACTATCCATAGTGGTGCAGAAATAATGCAGCCTTACCTCTCTCCACGAAGTACGTTGGGTCCCACCAGTCAGAGGGTGAAACAAACAAATTAATAAGAAAAATTAAAAGCGCCAGCGGTGTATCTTACCTCACACATCTCGCTACTGCTCGGGAACACTGTCCAATTGATCCCTCTGTTCTCTCACGTACTATTTTAAGTGAATCCTTATTATAACATGCACACAAATTTTGGCCACTTGTATTCGACTTAAGTCAGTGTGCCACCGTATCTCGTATACTTACTACTCCCTCCGTCTAGGTGTAATAAGTCACGTTAGAAGGTGCAACGGGACCAAGGTGCGTGCGTGTGCGTGTGTGTGTGTGTGTGTGTTTAACACCATGTGTGTGTTAGAGAGAGCGACAGATCGACCTACTCCTACAGAGAGATGTTGTGTAGTGTACGATTTTAGCCGCGAGAGTCGGTGCATCCTCTCATTTCCGGGCATGTCCAGTAGGGACATGCGGACAACTGCCACGCCCGCTCCTGACCAGCCTGGCCCACCCAAAGCCCCTCCATCGCTCGTGCGCGCTTCCCGCCTGAAACATCAGCGTCGCTCCAAAGAATTGGTGCCGCATTCATGCCCGGGCAGAGCGGACGCGACCTCTCACTGGCGCAAGAGTGATGGTTGCTTCGTCCGTCCAACTTAGTGCTGGGTCTATGTGATTTGACGGCTCATTGTTCTTTATTACTGAGGTGGTAGGACTGTTGGATGTCCCACGCTTTCGGCGAAAAGGAGGTATACTACTACTACTAGATTACAATTTTCTCCATTCTTACAGCGGAGGCGTGCAAGAGCAGTGAAAACACGCAGGCTCAGTGATTACATGGCCCACCTCACACTACTATCACCGTGCGACACCTAACTCTTTACATAGTACTCCCTCCGTTCCTAAATATTACTAGATGAGTCCCCGTGCATTGGCGCGGAACAGCGGTATATCTCTCTGCGCAAAATTATTGATTTCATAGAACAAAAAAAACACTATAACCGCATGAAAAATGTGGTAGCCAAACTAAATAAACTCCCATCATCATTTAGATCATCCCACGTAAGGAAAAAAGATCAGCCAACTCCTGAACTCGTATTGCATAATGGGATTATATTTTTCTTTTTGACATGTTAATGGGACTTAAAAGGTCACTTACATGCATGCTACCGGTGCATTCTTGCATGCAGACATGTTGATGTGATTTAAAACCCACTCACATGAATGTGGCATGGTATTTCTGCATGCTTGCATGTGGCTTAGTGCGGAGCCTCTCAACGTCAAGATCAGACGGCTATTATGGACTGATTTACTTCATCTAACAGCTACATCAATTTTGATGACATGGCTCAAGGAGAGGATAGAGAATTCCTAGTAGTGGGGGCTAGCTATTACTAGTAGATATAAGTCTTTGTAGACATTGCACTACATACGGAACAAAATGAATGAATCTACACTTAAAATGCATCTATATACATCCGCATATGGTTCATGGTGAAATCTCTACAAAGACTTATATTTAGGAACGGAGGAAGTACTAGTATAGTACATACTGTAATTTATCAGCGAGATAAATTTGTACAATGCTATGAAGCTTCCAACTTCTGTTACATGTATCTTGCGTCCAAGGTTGCCCGTTGCAACATTTCATCAAATACAAAGGAGACTAACATGCATGCTATTGCATCTCAATGATTGACAGGTCATAGCAAATATGTACTCCCTCCGTTCCAAAATAAGTTTCTCAACTTTGTGCAAACTTTAGTACAAAGTTGTACTACTACTAAAGTTGACACTTATTTTGGAACAGAGGCAGCTAAAGAAAAAAATGATCCATGCAGTCCCTAGCCCATGAACCGTGAACCCTGACTAGGCTTCAATTTGCTGGCAACGTTCGAGCTTCCTAATAAATGAAGTTTGCAACCTTTTGACCATCGGATCATTTTGTGCAGTTTCACCAAAATCGAGATGAGCATCCCTGTGGCAAAGAAATTGAACAAGCGTGATTAGAATAAGATTACTGGGACTAGTTGATGAGACATAAACTCATCACAAATACAGTACGTAGAAGCCAGTAGAGGTATGTGTGGGGCAAAGAAGTAGAGAAATATCCACAGGGAGTGATGTGGGCAGCTGGAGCAGTGGTGCAAGCCGGCTGTAAAGGGAGTTGTACTTGAGGGACGTAGCTCAACCTTGAGGAGAGCGGTTGGAGGCAGCAACTGCCCACATCGCGGCAGTGAGCAAGGGACGAAGGCAACCTCACCGGCTTTGTGAGAGAGAATGGCGGGGACCCCTGATCGGGACGTGCCGACAGTGGGTTTTCGCCATCGGCGACGGCCACCGCATCTACACTAAGCATCCACCCCTTCCCCAAGCGGACGTGATCCGCCGGGATGTTAGAGATGTGGCCACAGTCGTTTTGTGCGAGAGAGTGTGAAGAGAGCAACCCCAGCAAGCAACCGTGTAGGCTGGCCCGCCCTGACTATGTACTCCTTTTCTCTCCATATGAACCTATCATATTGCGTACGTGCCACTGAAGAAAAAAAACTTTATTTATAAATGACGCGGCACCTACTACTCGTTCTCCTATAACCTTGAGCTTGGCATCTCCAAAATATTGACCTTGCGATTGGCTCTTTGCCTCTTCGGGAAGTCGAGCAATAATGGTAGTGCAGTATATATCGTTCTGGCTATATGAGACCGAATGAATTGCTGCACGTCCACCACATGGGCGAGGGTCGAGGGGCGAGGGAGAGTGCTACATACGGAGCAAAATGAGTGAATCTACACTCTAAAATACGTCTATATACATTAGTGTTTGGAGTATGTACTAGTAGTTCATATTAAAATCTACTAAAGGACATATATATTCCAAACAATATGATATAATCTCTATAACCAAGGTAGTAGGGACGAGGAGTAAACGGAGGGAGTAGTAAATTTTTCGTCCTGCGAGCCACTGCGCGCATGGGCGAGGGAGCGGGCGTAAGGCGTAGTAAGAAAGCTTCACCTCATCCTGCGAGCCACCGCGCCCGTGGGCGGGGGAGATGGCATACTAAGAAAGCTTCTCCTCGTTCTGCGAGTTGACGGGACACATCAAAAGTACTCCGGTGTATAGAGCCTTGCCTCTAAGGTAGGCCCCACATGGTTTGCCTCTTTTTTTAACATAACACGTCAAGTCGCAATTTGTTTGTTCACCCGTGGTAGACGATCCTCCCTCCACCAAGTGGACAACCAGTACACGTGCCAAATTACCATGTGGGCTGCCTTTTTCGTACAAAAATGAGCTCCATCGTGTACCCGCGCGGGTGTGGTTGGGAAAGAGATGGGAGTACATGCGTCGTGCATGCACCTCTTCTCTTCGTGCACGTTCCCCACCTACGTGGGTGTGTGTGAGAGATACAAACCATGTTCATGAGTGTTTTTTGTTTTGGGGTGGGGTGGGTGGGGTGGGGGTTGATTTCGTGAATTATTTGTGGTAGTATGTGTCGATGACATCTCAAACAAAATTTTGCATGCAATGTGTGTGAAATGGAGGCATATCCATATCATACATAGAGGGTCGGGCAATCCACGAGAAGAGAGGGAGGGGTCATAGCTATCGATAGAGTCGAAGAGAGGATCAAGTGGGTGGGTGCGAGATCGATGATGAGAGCCATCGAAATTGTGTGTGTACAAGTGAAAGATATAGGGCGACTGGCCTACCGGAACGTTAGAGGGCACACATCAAGTTTGTGTGTGGCAGGGAGACATGACTAGAGCGCTCGATGTATCGGTGTGTGTGGGGGGAGGGGTGGTGGGAGGGGTAGGCAGAGGCCTAACTATAGAGGTAGAACGACTCGTATATGTGTTGAGAAGGAGAGACCCAGCTATGTCTTGAGGGAGATCGGTCGACGTCCATACATAACTGAAGGACGGGAAATATGATGGGAGAGAGATAGAGGAGAGAGAGAGGGAGGGAGAGGGAGGGAGAGGGGTAGAGTGCTGGATGGGTGATGGAGTTGCTTCTCGAAGATGGTGGGAGAGGCCTACTAGACAAACTGAGGGTGGAACTGCAATGTTATCAATAAGAGTGGGGATGTGTTTCTGTGTGTGCCTGTGCGTGATAGATCTGTCGGGACGCATCCATGGATGATGAAGGGGAACCATGTGTTTGGTAAGCAAACCTAACTAGATCGGTAGATCAATTGTTGTTTGTCGGAGGAAAGGAGAGACACAATTAATGAGGTAGATCGATTGACGTGTGGGTAAAAACGAGTTATAAGGACCTAGCTAGCTATATGTATAGCGAGAGATCGGTCGGTGTACGTCCATTTGTTAGAGGCTAATAAGGCCCAGCGAGACGGATAGACAGAGAGAATGGAGGTAGGAGGTGGTGTGAGAGGCCCAACTACTAGCTAGATAGGGGGAGGAGTGTGCGGTTGTGAGAGAGCGATGAAAAGAGGGGCAAGAGTTTACACATGTGTCTAACCGTATAAGAGACACGAGGCAAGGACACATAAAGGAGGAGATTGAAGGTGTGTTTGTATGTTGTAGGCAGGCATCGCTGGAGAGGTTTATCGATTGGTGTGTGTCGGAAAGGAGTTGTGGAGACTCTGGGAGAACGACCTAAAGAAAAAAATGAATGTGCCCGGTGGATAGAATGCCGAGGGAGGGGGGGCGAGGAGGGTGTGTGCATGCACGAGAGAAAGTTAGTGGTAGCTACAAAGGTTAGAGGATTGTGTGGGTGTAAGAGACTAACAAAGATCATAATTTATATGAAAGCGGATTCATATATTTGAATAGGAGATCATAGTGTTTTAAACATTGCATGCATGAATATAGCGGTAATACATGTGTTGTGCACATGTTATACCATAATGTGATAATGCATGGTGTTTGCAACTCATAGCTAAAAGTCGAACAATCTAAACCATACTATACATCAAACAATCTCACATTTTATTTGAATTTGTGATAATGTGTGGTGTTTGCAGCTTACAACTAAATATCGAACAATCTAAACAATACTATATATCAAACATTCTCACATTTTATTTGAATTTGTGGTAATGTGTGGTGTTTGCAACTCACATCTAAATACTTGTAGGTGTAGGGGGCGGGGCACCATACATAATGTGATAAACACATTATACATATGAGACATGGTTTAGATTATGAGGATCTAGCTAGAGCTAGAAATGTAATGTGATTTGAAATCAAAATAAAGTGGATTCAAAAAATCTAGTTCGAGTTCATATAGTACACATAGTTCATATGTAACTCGAGACTAATCATGTGGTGTGCTGTGAAGATAATACACAAACGATGGTTTAACTTGACAATAATGATGATTGTAGATCTTATTAAAATAGATAAATGAATACAAATGCTTTGACTTCACAACAATCATTACTATAGATCTTATTCAAATAGAGAAACGAATTCAAATTTAGTTCATATTGAAACGGTAGTATATACATTTGGAATGCACTAAATCGTTCATTTGAGTAGTAGGTTGCATGTATTATACACGTAGTGAAATATTTTAATTGAACATAACATGAATTCAAAGTTTTGAATGACATTTGTAGGGCACATTGATTGGGTACAGTACACATTAGGCTTGTCTGGAAATTTCAACCCGCGCCTTGTTAGCCCGAAATATTTAAGATATATCTTTGTCTCGTTGTGCTCCGACAACTCCCTCCATCTCAACCCGCGCCTTGCTATTCCGAAATTACAACGCGCGCGAAAACTCCCACCTCCTGCGAAATCCCGACACGCAAAATGCCCGTGGTACCCCTGAACCGAAAGAACCGCCTCAAATCGGTGGGGGTACTTTTGTAACTTACCCCACATTTCAGACAAGCGCGTCTCTAAGCCATGGCTCCCCACTGCCATCCCATCCGCCCACCCATTCGTACACCGAGGCCGCAAAAACCCGCGATGAAACCCCACACCCTGCTCCGTCCGCCACCCAGCCGGAGCCACTTCCTCGACGACGTCGTCCATAGCAACACCTTGACGTCCCTCATCCACCGTACCGAATGAGGATCCGTCGTCGAATTCATCGTCCCGCCGGTTCAGCCACCCTGTCCTCCACCTCCAAGGAGCTGCCCCAACGTTCCCCTCATCTTTCACGCCACCTCCATTCCCACACCGCCGTCTTCACCTGCACCACCGGAAGAGCATCATCATCACCGTTTCCTTGGATGAAGTTGTGGCCTAATCGGCGCCACCAAAGAGGTTGTACACTAATCGCCGCATTTTCTTCTTGATTTGATCTCACGGTGCTGCCGGCGCTCAGTCCCGAGCTGACACGGCGCGGCTCCATCCACGGCGGCGTCGCCGGCCACTTCCTTCACGGCGTCGCTCCCTCGGCGGCGACTTCCACATCAGTAGGACCTGCTGCTGCTTTAGCTCTCGCTCGCTCGCGCTGCTGCTCTACTCTTGCTCTCGGTCCCCTGCCTAGTCTGCTCTTGCTATTGCTCTTGCTCGCGCTGCTGCTCTCGCTCTTGCTCTTACTTGCGATGCTGCTTCGATTTAGCTACACTTCACTCCGATGCCGCCGGGGTGAAGGAAGAACCAGCCGCAGCGGGGAGGGGGGCTCGTCGGAGAGGTACCCCACTATCTATCTTAGGGTTCAGGATGGGGGCGGTGGTCGCCGGCGGTGGCGGGGCATTGGCGGGGCGGTGGCGTGGGGATCGCCGGAGAAAAAGCTCGGCACGGGGGGCCTAGAGGGATGGCCGGGGCGGCGGTGGACCAGCGGTGGGGAGTGTTTTCAGGACGGGCGGGGCGGCGCACCGCGGGCGGCGGGGGGCTGCTATTTGGCCGGCTCAGGGGGGTGGAGGTTGAAGATGAACCGCAGGCCCTTGACTTCGTATCCAACGGCTGCAAAACCAACTGATCATAGATGAAAAAGTTAGTCGACCGGCGTGTAGCCTCACCTTGCTAGCGCGTCCAGTTTCGACAGCAAAATTCAGTTTCGACAGCAAAATTCAGTTTCGACAGTTAAGTTCAGTTTCGACAGTTAAGTTCAGTTTCGACAGTTAAATTCAGTTTTGACAGTTAAGTTTAGAGATGAGCGGCTGATGTATTTTACATCTAGCACTTTGTGGTTATGTATTTTACGTCATGTATTGGAGATGCTATTAGAATTCCACTCAGGTTAACATTGTTCGTTGTCTCTCTTGTCCTGCTTCAGCCTCGGCGTCGTACAACTCACCGGAGCTGCTCCAAAGACGAAACCCTCCATCACAGCGGAGCAGTACCTCGGGCTCCATCTCCAGACGCCTAAGATCTTCTTCCCCTCCTCCGACAGCCAAGTTAGCCGGAGCATCCTCACCGGCCGACCCAATCACGTTAAGATCGACATGGCTTCGCCAAAGAGGTTGTACACTTGTTGCATCTCTTTTTTACTCTACATGTTATATATATTGTCCACTGAGCACACGGATTTGTTCCTTTAGTGTCTCCTTGAAAGAAAAAATGTAGGAATTTTAATTTTCACTTGTCCTCCTTTTCAAATTCCTTTTCATGAAGCACAAGACTAAGATATAGTAGCATAATAGCATTATAACCGTACATTTTCTTGTGGTTTGAATTAATCTCACCATGCTTCTTTGCATCATGTGATCTTCCAATTGTTGTGAATCAAACACCCAGATTGGCAGAAATCATGTGTTTTTAAATTCTCTGTTTTGCACGTGCATTCCTATCCTATTCCTGTCTATTTCCTACCCCTGCATTGTTGGAATCCTCCAATTCAAACGAGCCCTTACAGAATTACTTCTCTTACAGATAGTTGTCAAAGAAAACCTTGTGTGGTTTGTCCCGCTCTTGCTGCGCCGTCGTCCACCCTAGCTCAGCTGCTCCAACGACAGAAGGGTCCAGCACAGTAGGGATCTGGCCTCCAGACTGTCTTTCGCCGCCTCAGATCTTCTTCCCCGCCGCTGGCAGCCATGAAAACTGCACTACCATCATCAACCGAGCAGATGACCTCGAGGACTACACGTGTCCGCAAGAGAGGTCGCACTCTTTCGTGTCTACTTACGTTATGCATCGCTTAATATTACATGCTACTTTATTGTCCTGTTCACCGATTAGACTCTGAGTCAGCTCCAAACTAATGGTCAAACTTGAGTTTTTAAATGGTTGTGGGGTACATATCGGGGCCGCTATCAATAGTATCTATCTACTATCTGGTTAATCTCCGGTGTCTACTATGAGTTTCATGTTGGGTGGGAAACAAACAGTAAAGAAGCCATTATCTATGTTTTTTAACTGAAGCCATTATCTGCCTGCTATTATTGGTTTTGGGTCTATCCACAGGTTGCTACCATCACTCTGGATTTCTGCATGCACTCCTTACATAATCTCACTATGTTTTATTCCTATGCATGACAGTTATTGTAAACAATGGAACTGAACATGTAGAGCAAAAGAGATGAGCCTTGTGTCGCAATAAAATTTCATGCAGACATCGCTCCATGGTAGGCGCAAAGGCAGCCCCCCTCCACGCATTTCGGATTGTAATCGAGAGGAAGATATCTGTTTTGAGGGGGATTCAGAAGGAGAAGACAACTCCTATTTACCCCCTGAGGTCTTCGCTCTAACTTGGCATGCTGATGTTGGTTATATCATGCATATGGTGTCTTGCATTGTTTACTTTATACATCAAATATGTCATCTGCTTAGTTTAGACATCCTTTGTGCGAATGCCATCTGTTTAGTTTATTCGTCATTTATGTGAATTATGCAACGCCATCTTGTTTAGCCATGCATCATATATGTGAATTTTGCAATGCCATCCTGCTTAGCCAGTCATTTTATATGTAAATTATATCAAGCCATCATTTTTTTCGTTACATATTACATTTGTCAACAATGTTATTACATTCAACTGCTCTTCGTGTGCATCAGCCATTTGACACGATGATGGCAAATTCTGGAGTGAAAACAAGGTCTTCAGAGCAGACTATGAT